>NC_088242.1:6395878-6508378 GCF_036934945.1 Oncorhynchus masou masou
GAGAGACACAGACACAGAGAGACACAGACACAGAGAGACACAGACACAGAGAGACACAAACACAGAGAGACACAAACACATAGAGACACAGACACATAGAGACACAGACACAGAGAGACACAGACACAGAGAGACACAGACACATAGAGACACAGACACATAGAGACACAGACACAGAGAGACACAGACACAGAGAGACACAGATACAGAGAGACACAGACACAGAGAGACACAGACACAGAGAGACACAGACACAGAGAGACACAGACACAGAGAGACACAGACACATAGAGACACAGAGAGACACAGACACAGAGAGACACAGACACAGAGAGACACAGAGAGACACAGACACAGAGAGACACAGACACAGAGAGACAGACACAGAGAGACACAGACACATAGAGACACAGACACATAGAGACACAGAGAGACACAGACACAGAGAGACACAGACACAGAGAGACACAGACACAGAGAGACACAGACACAGAGAGACACAGACACAGAGAGACACAGACACAGAGAGACACAGACACATAGAGACACAGACACATAGAGACACAGACACATAGAGACACAGACACATAGAGACACAGACACAGAAAGACACAGACACAGAGAGACACAGACACAGAGAGACACAGACACAGACACAGAGAGACACAGACACATAGAGACACAGACACAGAGACACAGACACAGAGAGACACAGACACATAGAGACACAGACACAGAGAGACACAGACACAGAGAGACACAGACACAGAGAGACACAGACACAGAGAGACACAGACACAGAGAGACACAGAGAGACACAGACACAGAGAGACACAGACACAGAGAGACACAGACACAGAGAGGCACAGACACAGAGAGACACAGACACAGAGAGACACAGACACAGAGAGACACAGACACAGAGAGACACAGACACAGAGAGACACAGACACAGAGAGACACAGACACAGAGAGACACAGACACAGACACAGAGAGACACAGACACAGAGAGACACAGACACAGAGAGACAGACACAGACACAGAGAGACACAGACACATAGAGACACAGACACAGAGACACAGACACAGACACAGAGAGACACAGACACATAGAGACACAGAGAGACACAGACACAGAGAGACACAGACACAGAGAGACACAGACACAGAGAGACACAGACACAGAGAGACACAGAGAGACACAGACACAGAGAGACACAGACACAGAGAGACACAGACACAGAGAGACACAGACACAGAGAGACACAGACACAGAGAGACACAGACACAGAGAGACACAGACACAGAGAGACACAGACACAGAGAGACACAGACACAGAGAGACACAGACACATAGAGACACAGACACATAGAGACACAGACACAGAGAGACACAGAGAGACACAGACACAGAGAGACACAGACACAGAGAGACACAGACACAGAGAGACACAGACACAGAGAGACACAGACACAGAGAGACACAGACACAGAGAGACACAGACACAGACACAGAGAGACACAGACACAGACACAGAGAGACACAGACACAGAGAGACACAGACACATAGAGACACAGACACATAGAGACACAGACACAGAGACACAGACACATAGAGACACAGACACAGACACAGACACAGACACAGAGAGACACAGACACAGACACAGACACAGAGAGACACAGACACAGAGAGACACAGACACAGAGAGACACAGACACAGAGAGACACAGACACAGAGAGACACAGACACAGAGAGACAGAGAGACACAGACACAGAGAGACACAGACACAGAGAGACACAGACACAGAGAGACACAGACACAGAGAGACACAGACACAGAGAGACACAGACACAGACACAGAGAGACACAAACACATAGAGACACAGACACATAGAGACACAGACACAGAGAGACACAGACACAGAGAGACACAGACACAGAGAGACACAGACACATAGAGACACAGACACATAGAGACACAGACACAGAGAGACACAGACACAGAGAGACACAGATACAGAGAGACACAGACACAGAGAGACACAGACACAGAGAGACACAGACACAGAGAGACACAGACACATAGAGACACAGAGAGACACAGACACAGAGAGACACAGAGAGACACAGAGAGACACAGACACAGAGAGACACAGACACAGAGAGACACAGACACAGAGAGACACAGACACATAGAGACACAGACACATAGAGACACAGAGAGACACAGACACAGAGAGACACAGACACAGAGAGACACAGACACAGAGAGACACAGACACAGAGAGACACAGACACAGAGAGACACAGACACAGAGAAACACAGACACATAGAGACACAGACACATAGAGACACAGACACATAGAGACACAGACACAGAGAGACACAGACACAGAGAGACACAGACACAGAGAGACACAGACACAGACACAGAGAGACACAGACACATAGAGACACAGACACAGAGAGACACAGACACAGAGAGACACAGACACATAGAGACACAGACACAGAGAGACACAGACACAGATAGACACAGACACAGAGAGACACAGACACAGAGAGACACAGACACAGAGAGACACAGACACAGAGAGACACAGAGAGACACAGACACAGAGAGACACAGACACAGAGAGACACAGACACAGAGAGACAGACACAGAGAGGCACAGACACAGAGAGACACAGACACAGAGAGACACAGACACAGAGAGACACAGACACAGAGAGACACAGACACAGAGAGACACAGACACAGAGAGACACAGACACAGAGAGACACAGACACAGAGAGACACAGACACAGACACAGAGAGACACAGACACAGAGAGACACAGACACAGAGAGACACAGACACAGAGAGACAGACACAGACACAGAGAGACACAGACACATAGAGACACAGACACAGAGACACAGACACAGACACAGAGAGACACAGACACAGAGAGACACAGACACAGAGAGACACAGACACATAGAGACACAGACACATAGAGACACAGACACAGAGAGACACAGACACAGAGAGACACAGACACAGAGAGACACAGACACAGAGAGACACAGACACAGACACAGAGAGACACAGACACAGAGAGACACAGACACAGAGAGACACAGACACATAGAGACACAGACACAGAGAGACACAGACACAGAGAGACACAGACACAGAGAGACACAGACACAGAGAGACACAGACACAGAGAGACACAGACACATAGAGACACAGACACAGAGAGACACAGACACAGACACATAGAGACACAGACACAGAGAGACACAGACACAGAGAGACACAGACACAGAGAGACACAGACACATAGAGACACAGACACATAGAGACACAGACACAGAGAGACACAGACACAGACACAGAGAGACACAGACACAGAGAGACACAGACACAGAGACACAGACACAGAGACACAAACACAGACACAGACACAGAGAGACACAGACACAGAGAGACACAGACACATAGAGACACAGACACAGAGAGACACAGACACAGAGAGACACAGACACAGAGAGACACAGACACATAGAGACACAGACACATAGAGACACAGACACAGAGAGACACAGACACAGACACATAGAGACACAGACACATAGAGACACAGACACAGAGAGACACAGACACAGACACAGAGAGACACAGACACAGAGAGACACAGACACAGAGACACAGACACAGAGAGACACAGACACAGAGAGACACAGACACAGAGAGACACAGACACATAGAGACACAGACACAGAGAGACACAGACACAGACACAGAGAGACACAGACACAGAGAGACACAGACACATAGAGACACAGACACAGAGAGACACAGACACAGACACAGAGAGACACAGACACAGAGAGACACAGACACAGAGAGACACAGACACATAGAGACACAGACACAGAGACACACACACACACACACACACACACACACACACACACACACACACACACACACACACACCAGCCAGGTCGCTCAGGATCCACTTGGACGTCTGTCCGGTTTACACTGGACTTCGGGGAAATGCTTTCAGAACTGGCTACTAGGGGCGACGCTGAGCGCGACTATCATTAAGTAGCTTGGGTTTTGCTAGGGCGTTGTGGACGGGGGTGGAGGGAGGCGCGTCAATCCCAGTGATGGCACTTTTTTTAGTTGTTCTAGTTTTTAACCCTTAACCCTTAACCTTGTGGAGTTGTTTTAGTTTTTCAACCTATCACAAACCTTAACCATGTGGAAACTTAACCAGACGAGAGACACCGGCGACGAAGTGGACGAACGTCGGAATCTGAGATCAAATTGGTCAAACTGTAAAATCTTGTTGACAAACAGGAGCTTTCCCTCATCTCTCAGTCTGGACTTTAATTTGACCTTTGAACTCATAGGTGAAGGCACAGAGGTTCTTAACCCAGAGGTGAAACTTCTGGCAACGAGAGAAGTGTCTCCACACCCTGCCAGTCTTCAGGAGAAGTGTCTCCACACCCTGACAGTCTTCAGGAGAAGTGTCTCCACACCCTGCCAGTCTTCAGGAGAAGTGTCTCCACACCCTGCCAGTCTTCAGGAGAAGTGTCTCCACACCCTGACAGTCTTCAGGAGAAGTGTCTCCAGACTCTGGCAGTCTTCAGGAGAGGTGTCTCCACACCCTGACAGTCTTCAGGAGAAGTGTCTCCACACCCTGACAGTCTTCAGGAGAAGTGTCTCCACACCCTGACAGTCTTCAGGAGAAGTGTCTTCAGGAGAAGTGTCTCCAGACTCTGGCAGTCTTCAGAAGTGTCTCCACACCCTGACAGTCTTCAGGAGAAGTGTCTCCAGACCCTGATAGTCTTCAGGAGAAGTGTCTCCAGACTCTGGCAGTCTTCAGGAGAAGTGTCTCCACACCCTGGCAGTCTTCAGGAGAAGTGTCTCCACACCCTGCATTCATAGCATCCAGTAAGGACATCTGGTCATGTGGATGGTGGTCATAAACCTTCCTCCTCCACGCAGAGACAGACTCCTCTATGTGGTTTAGGAAGAGGGAGTATGGAGGCAGGTATAGTACTGACATCCTGGGATGTGCAGTAAACCAGTCTGACTGCAGCAGAGTGGTGGAAGGCCACGTTATCCAACACAACAACGAAGGCAGAGCAGCAGAGTGGAGGAAGGCCACGTTATCCAACACAACAACGAAGGCAGAGCAGCAGAGTGGTGGAAGGCCAAGTTATCCAACACAACAACGAAGGCAGAGCCACGTGATCCCACACAACAACGAAGGCAGAGTGGAGGAAGGCCACGTTATCCCACACAACAACGAAGGCAGAGCCACGTGATCCCACACAACAACGAAGGCAGAGCCACGTGATCCCACACAACAACGACGGCAGAGCCACGTGATCCCACACAACAACGACGGCAGAGTGGAGGAAGGCCACGTTATCCCACACAACAACGAAGGCAGAGCCACGTGATCCCACACAACAACGAAGGCAGAGTGGTGGAAGGCCACGTTATCCAACACAACAACAAAGGCAGAGTGGTGGAAGGCCACGTTATCCAACACAACAACGAAGGCAGAGTGGTGGAAGGCCACGTTATCCAACACAACAACGAAGGCAGAGTGGTGGAAGGCCACGTGATCCAACACAACAACGAAGGCAGAGTGGTGGAAGGCCACGTTATCCATCACAACAACGAAGGCAGAGTGGTGGAAGGCCACGTTATCCAACACAACAACGAAGGCAGAGTGGTGGAAGGCCACGTTATCCAACACAACAACGAAGACAGAGTGGTGGAAGGCCACGTTATCCAACACAACAACAAAGGCAGAGTGGTGGAAGGCCACGTTATCCAACACAACAACGAAGGCAGAGTGGTGGAAGGCCACGTTATCCAACACAACAACGAAGGCAGAGTGGTGGAAGGCCACGTGATCCAACACAACAACGAAGGCAGAGTGGTGGAAGGCCACGTTATCCAACACAACAACGAAGGCAGAGTGGTGGAAGGCCACGTTATCCAACACAACAACGAAGGCAGAGTGGTGGAAGGCCACGTAATCCCACACAACAACGAAGGCAGAGCCACGTGATCCCACACAACAACGACGGCAGAGTGGAGGAAGGCCACGTTATCCCACACAACAACGAAGGCAGAGCCACGTGATCCCACACAACAACGACGGCAGAGTGGAGGAAGGCCACGTTATCCAACACAACAACGAAGGCAGAGCCACGTGATCCCACACAACAACGACGGCAGAGTGGAGGAAGGCCACGTTATCCAACACAACAACGAAGGCAGAGCCACGTGATCCCACACAACAACGACGGCAGAGTGGAGGAAGGCCACGTTATCCCACACAACAACGAAGGCAGAGCCACGTGATCCCACACAACAACGACGGCAGAGTGGAGGAAGGCCACGTTATCCCACACAACAACGAAGGCAGAGCCACGTGATCCCACACAACAACGACGGCAGAGTGGAGGAAGGCCACGTTATCCAACACAACAACGAAGGCAGAGCAGCAGAGTGGTGGAAGGCCACGTTATCCAACACAACAACGAAGGCAGAGTGGTGGAAGGCCACGTTATCCAACACAACAACGAAGGCAGAGTGGTGGAAGGCCACGTTATCCAACACAACAACGAAGGCAGAGTGGTGGAAGGCCACGTTATCCAACACAACAACGAAGGCAGAGTGGTGGAAGGCCACGTTATCCAACACAACAACGAAGGCAGAGTGGTGGAAGGCCACGTGATCCAACACAACAACGAAGGCAGAGTGGTGGAAGGCCACGTTATCCAACACAACAACGAAGGCAGAGTGGTGGAAGGCCACGTTATCCAACACAACAACGAAGGCAGAGTGGTGGAAGGCCACGTTATCCAACACAACAACGAAGGCAGAGTGGTGGAAGGCCACGTTATCCAACACAACAACGAAGGCAGAGTGGTGGAAGGCCATGTTATCCAACACAACAACGAAGGCAGAGTGGTGGAAGGCCACGTTATCCAACACAACAACGAAGGCAGAGTGGTGGAAGGCCACGTTATCCAACACAACAACGAAGGCAGAGTGGTGGAAGGCCACGTGATCCAACACAACAACGAAGGCAGAGTGGTGGAAGGCCACGTTATCCAACACAACAACGAAGGCAGAGTGGTGGAAGGCCACGTTATCCAACACAACAACGAAGGCAGAGTGGTGGAAGGCCACGTAATCCCACACAACAACGAAGGCAGAGTGGTAGAAGGCCACGTTATCCAACACAACAACAAAGGCAGAGTGGTGGAAGGCCACGTTATCCAACACAACAACGAAGGCAGAGTGGAGGAAGGCCACGTTATCCCACACAACAACGAAGGCAGAGCCACGTGATCCCACACAACAACAAAGGCAGAGTGGTGGAAGGCCACGTTATCCCACACAACAACGAAGGCAGAGCCACGTGATCCCACACAACAACGAAGGCAGAGTGGTGGAAGGCCACGTTATCCCACACAACAACGACGGCAGAGTGGTGGAAGGCCACGTTATCCCACACAACAACGACGGCAGTGCAGCAGAGTGGTGGAATGCCACGTGATCCCACACAACAACGAAGGCAGAGTGGTGGAAGGCCACGTTATCCAACACAACAACGAAGGCAGAGTGGTGG
Organism: Oncorhynchus masou masou; assembly: GCF_036934945.1. Lineage (NCBI taxonomy): Eukaryota > Metazoa > Chordata > Actinopteri > Salmoniformes > Salmonidae > Oncorhynchus > Oncorhynchus masou. The sequence continues at coordinate 6,403,548 of NC_088242.1, forward strand.
AAGGCCACGTTATCCAACACAACAACGAAGGCAGAGTGGTGGAAGGCCACGTAATCCCACACAACAACGAAGGCAGAGTGGTGGAAGGCCACGTTATCCAACACAACAACGAAGGCAGAGTGGTGGAAGGCCACGTAATCCCACACAACAACGAAGGCAGAGTGGTGGAAGGCCACGTAATCCCACACAACAACGAAGGCAGAGTGGTGGAAGGCCACGTTATCCAACACAACAACGAAGGCAGACTGGTGGAAGGCCACGTAATCCCACACAAAAACGAAGGCAGAGTGGTGGAAGGCCACGTTATCCAACACAACAACGAAGGCAGAGTGGTGGAAGGCCACGTAATCCCACACAACAACGAAGGCAGAGTGGTGGAAGGCCACGTTATCCAACACAACAACGAAGGCAGAGTGGTGGAAGGCCACGTTATCCAACACAACAACGAAGGCAGAGTGGTGGAAGGCCACGTTATCCAACACAACAACGAAGGCAGAGTGGTGGAAGGCCACGTTATCCCACACAACAACAAAGGCAGAGTGGTGGAAGGCCACGTTATCCAACACAACAACGAAGGTAGGGGAGTTTCTTGCCCCTCTCTCCTCCGCTGGCACAAGTCCATTATGCAGATTCATCCAGGAAATAAATGAGCCTCTTTGTATTGTAAGGGCCAATGAGTGGTTTGTGTAACAGCAAACCATCGTTGCGCAGTGCTGCACACATTGTGATGTTAGCTCCTCTCTGGCCAGTTTTACAGTACTTTACATTATGCATAGCTGCCCTGTTTGGTAACGAGACTAAAAACATTGAATGCATTTTGTGTGAAAGCAATGAACAATTATTCACCGATTGGTCCACATACACTTCTGTTTCGCTGACTGTGTGAAGAGTTTTGACCATGTGACTTCAGTTTTGACCACGTTAGTAATTGAAAAAAAAAAACTACTGTCAGAAGTTGAAAATGTTGTTACAACAACCTTTTTGGTAAAAAACAACTTTATTGTTGAAGGAGTGCCTATTGATTTTGGCACGAGACCCTATGACGTGTTTCTGCACATGAGCTTAGCATGATCGTGGATTTCTATTGGAGAAGCCATTTCTGCCTATAGGCATTCTGTACGGTACTGGCTTTGGTGAAGGACACCTCTTTTACTTCCTCCTGTGTGTGTGTGTGTGCGTGTGTGTGCCTAGTCTGCAGACAAAGATTACTTTCATTCATCAGGCCTGTACTACGTGGCTGAATAGGTGACCCGTTCACACACAGGGTCATTGAGTGTCTTACAGGCAGAGGTGCTCACACCCTAAAATGATGAAGCTGTTGAACATTTTGAGGAACTGAGGACCCTTACCAAATCTTCCAAATGGACAATGACCCCCAGCATACTTCCAAAGTTGTGGCAAAATGGCTTCAGGACAACAAAGTCAAGGTATTGGAGTGATCCTAACTGACCTAAGACAGGGAATTTTTACTAGGATTAAATGTCAGGAATTGTGAAAAACTGGGTTTAAATGTATTCAGGCTAAGGTGTATGTAAACTTCTGACTTCAACAGCAGGTGAAAACTCTCTTGGTAAGTAGTGTGGTCTACAGCTTATCATGAGGTTTTCTAAAAACTTGGGACCTCCTTAGCTACCACATACTGAGTGCTAGCGCAATATGTTTAGATCAAAGAATGAAATGTTTGCTAATGTCCGAAATGTTGCCGGATACAATCATTCTATTTCATACCCGCCCTTTGTTGATGAGCAGACATAAATGGGGCATATTGATGATAAAAGGGCAATCTGCAGTTTAGAAAATTAATGATATGTACCCACTGATTTGTGAAGAATATAGAAATACCTCATTAGCTTAGTTTAACTGTCAAACCTCAAAATTATATGGACATAATTAAACGTCAGTCCAAAAGTTTTGTCTATGAATTTGAGAGTTGTTACATTTCTCCAGACCCATCCCTCAGCTTTTTACTGGGAAGGGAAGGGAAGTCATTTTGTTATTGTTTCACCTACGGATTGCCCCTTTGACTGGCACGATGAGAGGTAAACCCATCACTCAGTGCTCGCTATGCCCAGTTGGTTTATTAGCAAAGTCTTTTCCAGCATCTCAAAATCTCCCTTCCTGAAAATCACAGTCCTCTGCCCCTTCTCCTTCCTCCCTCCCCTTCCTCCATTACCCCAGTCCTCTGCCCCTACCCCTTCTCCTTCCTCCCTCCCCTTCCTCCATTACCCCAGTCCTCTGCAACTACCCCTTCTCCTTCCTCCCTCCCCTTCCTCCATTACCCCAGTCCTCTGCAACTACCCCTTCTCCTTCCTCCCTCCCCTTCCTCCATTACCCCAGTCCTCTGCCCCTACCCCTTCTCCTTCCTCCCTCCCCTTCCTCCATTACCCCAGTCCTCTGCCCCTACCCCTTCTCCTTCCTCCCTCCCCTTCCTCCATTACCCCAGTCCTCTGCTCCTACCCCTTCTCCTTCCTCCCTCCCCTTCCTCCATTACCCCAGTCCTCTGCCCCTACCCCTTCTCCTTCCTCCCTCCCCTTCCTCCATTACCCCAGTCCTCTGCCCCTACGCCTTCTCCTTCCTCCCTCCCCTTCCTCCATTACCCCAGTCCTCTGCCCCTACCCCTTCTCCTTCCTCCCTCCCCTTCCTCCATTACCCCAGTCCTCTGCCCCTACCCCTTCTCCTTCCTCCCTCCCCTTCCTCCATTACCCCAGTCCTCTGCCCCTACCCCTTCTCCTTCCTCCCCCCCTTCCTCCATTACCCCAGTCCTCTGCCCCTACCCCTTCTCCTTCCTCCCTCCCCTTCCTCCATTACCCCAGTCCTCTGCCCCTACCCCTTCTCCTTCCTCCCTCCCCTTCCTCCATTACCCCAGTCCTCTGCCCCTACCCCTTCTCCTTCCTCCCTCCCCTTCCTCCATTACCCCAGTCCTCTGCCCCTACCCCTTCTCCTTCCTCCCTCCCCTTCCTCCATTACCCCAGTCCTCTGCCCCTACCCCTTCTCCTTCCTCCCTCCCCTTCCTCCATTACCCCAGTCCTCTGCCCCTACCCCTTCTCCTTCCTCCCTCCCCTTCCTCCATTACCCCAGTCCTCTGCCCCTACCCCTTCTCCTTCCTCCCTCCCCTTCCTCCATTACCCCAGTCCTCTGCCCCTACCCCTTCTCCTTCCTCCCTCCCCTTCCTCCATTACCCCAGTCCTCTGCCCCTACCCCTTCTCCTTCCTCCCTCCCCTTCCTCCATTACCCCAGTCCTCTGCCCCTACCCCTTCTCCTTCCTCCCTCCCCTTCCTCCATTACCCCAGTCCAAGGCATCTTGGGAACCCACGTGGGGGAGATGGTCTGTGAAGGAGAATGGCTGCCACATGTCTGTCAGGATAATACACAGTAGTTTTAGGTGAGCCTCCCCCACCATCCACCTCCATCTTCTCCTGCCAGGCCTGCGATTCGACAGCATAGATATATGCCACCATAATGACAGTACATTTAGGTGTGGCCTTGAGACTTGTACCTTCTCCTCCTATGCCTCCTCCTCTTCTCTGCTTTTACTTGGATCTGATTCATCCCACATGGCTGCCACTTCCAGGCCTGCGGTGCTAATAGATCTAACAGTGTGATTGCAGTAGCTTTAGGTGAGGCATAAGAGACCCCCTTTCCTATTCCCCTCCTTACCCGTTCTTCCCCTTACATCCTCTCTTCCCTCCTCCCCATCCAAGGCCGTCTCATCCCACACGTCTGCCTGTGGTACTAATAGCTCAAACTACTCCGTGATTACTGTAGCTTTGGGTGAGGCCTTGAGACTCTTAACTTTTCCGCTGACGAGATCCATGAAATGGGGGAGCCCTGAGGAAAATAAATTGGGATGCAGGGAGAGAGAAAGAGAGAGTTGAGTGATAGAGAGAGAGAGAGCGAGAGAAAGCTTGAGAGCGAGAGAAAGCGAGAACGAGAGCATGACAGAAAGCCAGAACGAGAGCGAGAGAAAGCAAGAACGAGAGCGAGAGCGAGAGCGAGAGCGAGAGAGAGCGAGAGCGAGAGAAAGCGAGAACAAGTGCGAGAGAAAGCGAGAACGAGAGCGAGAGAAAGCGAGAACAAGAGTAAGCGAGAACGAGAGCACGAGAGAAAGCGAGAGCGAGAGCACGAGAGAAAGCGAGAATGAGAACGAGAGCACGAGAGAGAATGAGAACGAGAGCACAAGAGAGAACGAGAACGAGAACACGAGAGAAAGCGAGAACGAGAGCGCGAGAGAGAGAGAGATCAAGGATAAGGCTTCACAGCTGAAGCTTTGAAAATCCTAAGACATTTTCGAGAATGAGAATGAGACTGAGACTGGAGGCTTGGGGGCAGACATTAACTCAACAATAGGGACATCTGTAATTCTGCTGGAGTCAGACAAAAGTCAGACAGACGTACATCTCAGGGCTGCATCTCAAATGGCACCCTGTTCCCTACATAGGGCACTACATTTGACTCTGTCCATAGGAGACGTACATGGCCTGGTATAGCAGTCTAAACCGCTGTCTCTATAACACATATAACATCAGCATGGGTTCTGATCTGTCTCTCTTTTCTCTTTCACTATACTTGGTTAACCCAGTACTAAAGGCAGTGTAATTGGTCAGATGCTCGATTAAGTTCTACGTTTTAAGAGAAGAGATAGAACAAGGATTGGAACCAGATCAAAGAGCTCCACCCTTTCTCTTTGCAAGTTACGGGCAAGTCTATTGGGTCAAATCTCCACTTCCAAAATTCGAAGTTATTTATTAAGGGACGGATAGACGTTTAGTGAATATTTACCTGGAGGAAAGTCATCCCTTTTCAATTTCAGTCAAGGGGAGGATTTAGAATTGTTTTAATATAGTCCAGATGAGGGTCATGTAATTTGTATTTGATTAAATTTCAAGATTTTTAAGTTTTTTTGAATTTGTTATTTTATTAGGTTATATTTACATTTACATTTAAGTCATTTAGCAGACGCTCTTATCCAGAGCGACTTACAAATTGATATGTACCCAATGGCGCCCCTCAGACTTCCTGACGGGCCACCCCCAGGTGGTGAGTGTAGGTAGCAACACATCTGCCACGCTGATCCTTAACACTGGAGCCCCCCAGGGGTGCGTGCTCAGTCCCCTCCTGTACTCCTTGTTCACCCACGACTGCATGGCCAGGTACGACTCCAACACCATCATTTGCAGACGACACAACAGTGGTAGGCCTGATCACTGACAACGATGAGACAGCCTATAGAGAGGAAGTCAGAGACCTGGCCGGGTGGTGCCAGAATAACAACCCCTCACTCAACATAACAGTTGTATTCGAACTGTTGTATTCGGTGCACGTGACAGATAAACTTTGATTTGATTGTGCAATATAAACCGCTGATTGCGCAATATCGGTACATTAGGCTATATGTGTCTCAATCAAACGATCCATAGCCTATAGACTATATGAAGTGCATGCTCGGAGAAGCACAGAGTTATATTTTGAAGAAAATGTACGTCCTACACTAGTCTTTTTCACAGCTGATGTTGTTGTAAATAAAACCACACTGCAATGGATATTCCAACCCTGAGCCCTGGCCTAATCTGCTCTTGCTGATCAAAAACAAATATGTGTGCTGCCTCGCCAATGGTTATGCTGTGCAGGGTTATGGTGGCAGTTCAGAGAGGATAGTCAAAAGATTCCTTCCAAAAACTATTTTATTTATTAGGCCTAGTCCAAAACATCTTCTCCGCACACTAGCCTATAGCCTATGTTTTGTTCAGGGTGAGAAAGAGAGCGCGACGATGAGAAGAAGGACTGGAGGTCCTACTTTGATCACTTGCTTCTACTAAAATGTATGTATTTATCAGAGTTATTGACCTCACAATAAAGCCAGATTCGAGTAACTTGCATGTTGGTGCTGAAACTTGAAGCAGCAGCTGCAGCACAATCAATTCAGATAGCTCATGTTGCTGAAAGTACAATTAAAACCGTCTCCATATTAATTTGACTTTAGAAACAACAAGAGGGCTTTGTGTTGGAGCCCATTTCTTCCTAGTTTAGAAATAACAGGTGGGCCTACTTGTTTGACAGACGATATTAGACTGCTGCTATTTCCATAGATGTGTCGTTAAATTCCTTCACCCACCATGAACTCATTAAATAGCCTTAAATCTCCTTGTCAGTGAAGGGGTGTTAAGTCAAAACCAAGACTGGAAAGGAGGGGGTATGAAAGGGTATGCCATGGGCTTATTTTATATTAAAGAAAATGGCAGAAAGCACAGGCCTACCCCCTGTTAGATTAAGACTATATAGACAATAAAACGGATCCGTTAAACACTACATGACCAAAGTATGTGGACACCAGCTCGTCGAACATCTCGTTCCAGAATCATGGGCATTGTTATGGAGTTGGTCTCTGGTACGCTGTTGAGGCTGCTATAACAGCCTCCACTCTTCTGGGAAGGCTTTCCTCTAGATGTTGGGACATTGCTGCTATAACAGCCTCCACTCTTCTGGGAAGGCTTTCCTCTAGATGTTGGGACATTGCTGCTATAACAGCCTCCACTCTTCTGGGAAGGCTTTCCACTAGATGTTGGGACATTGCTGCTATAACAGCCTCCACTCTTCTGGGAAGGCTTTCCTCTAGATGTTGGGACATTGCTGCTATAACAGCCTCCACTCTTCTGGGAAGGCTTTCCACTAGATGTTGGGACATTGCTGCTATAACAGCCTCCACTCTTCTGGGAAGGCTTTCCACTAGATGTTGGGACATTGCTGCTATAACAGCCTCCACTCTTCTGGGAAGGCTTTCCACTAGATGTTGGGACATTGCTGCTATAACAGCCTCCACTCTTCTGGGAAGGCTTTCCACTAGATGTTGGGACATTGCTGCTATAACAGCCTCCACTCTTCTGGGAAGACTGTCCACTAGATGTTGGGACATTGCTGCTATAACAGCCTCCACTCTTCTGGGAAGGCTTTCCACTAGATGTTGGGACATTGCTGCTATAACAGCCTCAAATCTTCTGGGAAGGCTTTCCACTAGATGTTGTGACATTGCTGCTATAACAGCCTCCACTCCTCTGAGAAGGCTTTCCACTAGATTTAGGAACATTGCTGCTATAACAGCCTCAAATCTTCAGGGAAGGCTTTCCACTAGATGTTGGGAGATTGCTGCTATAACAGCCTCAAATCTTCTGGGAAGGCTTTTCCACTAGATGTAGGAACATTGCTGCTATAACAGCCTCAAATCTTCTGGGAAGGCTTTCCACTAGATGTAGGAACATTGCTGCTATAACAGCCTCCACTCTTCTGGGAAGGCTTTCCACTAGATGTTGGAACATTGCTGCTGTAACAGCCTCAAATCTTCTGGGAAGCTTTCCACTAGATGTTGGAACATTGCTGCAATAACAGCCTCCACTCTTCTGGGAAGGCTTTCAACTAGATGTTGGAACATTGCTGCTGTAACAGCCTCCACTCTTCTGGGAAGGCTTTCCACTAGATGTTGGAACATTGCTGCTATAACAGCCTCCACTCTTCTGGGAAGGCTTTCCACTAGATGTTGGAACATTGCTGCTATAACAACCTCCACTCTTCTGGGAAGGCTTTCCACTAGATGTAGGAACATTGCTGCTATAACAGCCTCCACTCTTCTGGGAAGGCTTTCCACTAGATGTTGGGACGTTACTGCTATAACAGCCTCCACTCTTCTGGGAAGGCTTTCCACTAGATGTTGGAACATTGCTGCTATAACAGCCTCAAATCTTCTGGGAAGGCTTTCCACTAGATGTTGGGACATTGCTGCTATAACAGCCTCCACTCTTCTGGGAAGGCTTTCCTCTAGATGTTGGGACATTGCTGCTATAACAGCCTCCACTCTTCTGGGAAGGCTTTCCACTAGATGTTGGGACATTGCTGCTATAACAGCCTCCACTCTTCTGGGAAGGTTTTCCACTAGATGTTGGGATATTGCTGCTATAACAGCCTCCACTCTTCTGGGAAGGCTTTCCACTAGATGTTGGGACATTGCTGCTATAACAGCCTCCACTCTTCTGGGAAGGCTTTCCACTAGATGTTGGGACATTGCTGCTATAACAGCCTCCACTCTTCTGGGAAGACTGTCCACTAGATGTTGGGACATTGCTGCTATAACAGCCTCCACTCTTCTGGGAAGGCATTCCACTAGATGTTGGGACATTGCTGCTATAACAGCCTCAAATCTTCTGGGAAGGCTTTCCACTAGATGTTGGGACATTGCTGCTATAACAGCCTCAAATCTTCTGGGAAGGCTTTTCCACTAGATGTAGGAACATTGCTGCTATAACAGCCTCAAATCTTCTGGGAAGGCTTTCCACTAGATGTTGGGATATTGCTGCTATAACAGCCTCCACTCTTCTGGGAAGGCTTTCCACTAGATGTTGGGACATTGCTGCTATAACAGCCTCAAATCTTCTGGGAAGGCTTTTCCACTAGATGTAGGAACATTGCTGCTATAACAGCCTCCACTCTTCTGGGAAGGTTTTCCACTAGATGTTGGGATATTGCTGCTATAACAGCCTCCACTCTTCTGGGAAGGCTTTCCACTAGATGTTGGGACATTGCTGCTATAACAGCCTCCACTCTTCTGGGAAGGCTTTCCACTAGATGTTGGGACATTGCTGCTATAACAGCCTCCACTCTTCTGGGAAGACTGTCCACTAGATGTTGGGACATTGCTGCTATAACAGCCTCCACTCTTCTGGGAAGGCATTCCACTAGATGTTGGGACATTGCTGCTATAACAGCCTCAAATCTTCTGGGAAGGCTTTCCACTAGATGTTGGGAGATTGCTGCTATAACAGCCTCAAATCTTCTGGGAAGGCTTTTCCACTAGATGTAGGAACATTGCTGCTATAACAGCCTCAAATCTTCTGGGAAGGCTTTCCACTAGATGTAGGAACATTGCTGCTATAACAGCCTCCACTCTTCTGGGAAGGCTTTCCACTAGATGTTGGAACATTGCTGCTATAACAGCCTCAAATCTTCTGGGAAGCTTTCCACTAGATGTTGGAACATTGCTGCTACAACAGCCTCCACTCTTCTGGGAAGGCTTTCCACTAGATGTTGGAACATTGCTGCTGTAACAGCCTCCACTCTTCTGGGATGGCTTTCCACTAGATGTAGGAACATTGCTGCTATAACAGCCTCCACTCTTCTGGGAAGGCTTTCCACTAGATGTTGGGACGTTACTGCTATAACAGCCTCCACTCTTCTGGGAAGGCTTTCCACTTGATGTTGGAACATTGCTGCTATAACAGCCTCCACTCTTCTGGGAAGGCTTTCCACTAGATGTTGGAACATTGCTGCTATAACAGACTCAAATCTTCTGGGAAGGCTTTCCACTAGATGTTGGGACGTTACTGCTATAACAGCCTCCACTCTTCTGGGAAGGCTTTCCACTAGATGTTGGAACATTGCTGCTATAACAGCCTCCACTCTTCTGGGAAGGCTTTCCACTAGATGTTGGGACATTGCTGCTATAACAGCCTCCACTCTTCTGGGAAGGCTTTCCACTAGATGTTGGGACATTGCTGCTATAACAGCCTCCACTCTTCTGGGAAGACTGTCCACTAGATGTTGGGACATTGCTGCTATAACAGCCTCCACTCTTCTGGGAAGGCATTCCACTAGATGTTGGGACATTGCTGCTATAACAGCCTCAAATCTTCTGGGAAGGCTTTCCACTAGATGTTGGGACATTGCTGCTATAACAGCCTCAAATCTTCTGGGAAGGCTTTTCCACTAGATGTAGGAACATTGCTGCTATAACAGCCTCAAATCTTCTGGGAAGGCTTTCCACTAGATGTTGGGATATTGCTGCTATAACAGCCTCCACTCTTCTGGGAAGGCTTTCCACTAGATGTTGGGACATTGCTGCTATAACAGCCTCAAATCTTCTGGGAAGGCTTTTCCACTAGATGTAGGAACATTGCTGCTATAACAGCCTCCACTCTTCTGGGAAGGTTTTCCACTAGATGTTGGGATATTGCTGCTATAACAGCCTCCACTCTTCTGGGAAGGCTTTCCACTAGATGTTGGGACATTGCTGCTATAACAGCCTCCACTCTTCTGGGAAGGCTTTCCACTAGATGTTGGGACATTGCTGCTATAACAGCCTCCACTCTTCTGGGAAGACTGTCCACTAGATGTTGGGACATTGCTGCTATAACAGCCTCCACTCTTCTGGGAAGGCATTCCACTAGATGTTGGGACATTGCTGCTATAACAGCCTCAAATCTTCTGGGAAGGCTTTCCACTAGATGTTGGGAGATTGCTGCTATAACAGCCTCAAATCTTCTGGGAAGGCTTTTCCACTAGATGTAGGAACATTGCTGCTATAACAGCCTCAAATCTTCTGGGAAGGCTTTCCACTAGATGTAGGAACATTGCTGCTATAACAGCCTCCACTCTTCTGGGAAGGCTTTCCACTAGATGTTGGAACATTGCTGCTATAACAGCCTCAAATCTTCTGGGAAGCTTTCCACTAGATGTTGGAACATTGCTGCTACAACAGCCTCCACTCTTCTGGGAAGGCTTTCCACTAGATGTTGGAACATTGCTGCTGTAACAGCCTCCACTCTTCTGGGAAGGCTTTCCACTAGATGTAGGAACATTGCTGCTATAACAGCCTCCACTCTTCTGGGAAGGCTTTCCACTAGATGTTGGGATGTTACTGCTATAACAGCCTCCACTCTTCTGGGAAGGCTTTCCACTTGATGTTGGAACATTGCTGCTATAACAGCCTCCACTCTTCTGGGAAGGCTTTCCACTAGATGTTGGAACATTGCTGCTATAACAGCCTCAAATCTTCTGGGAAGGCTTTCCACTAGATGTTGGGACGTTACTGCTATAACAGCCTCCACTCTTCTGGGAAGGCTTTCCACTAGATGTTGGAACATTGCTGCTATAACAGCCTCAAATCTTCTGGGAAGGCTTTCCACTAGATGTTGGAACATTGCTGCTATAACAGCCTCCACTCTTCTGGGAAGGCTTTCCACTAGATGTTGGGACGTTACTGCTATAACAGCCTCCACTCTTCTGGGAAGGCTTTCCACTAGATCCTGGGACGTTGCTGATATAACAGCCTCCACTCTTCTGGGAAGGCTTTCCACTAGATGTTGGGACATTGCTGCTATAACAGCCTCCACTCTTCTGGGAAGGCTTTCCTCTAGATGTTGGGACATTGCTGCTATAACAGCCTCCACTCTTCTGGGAAGGCTTTCCACTAGATGTTGGGACATTGCTGCTATAACAGCCTCCACTCTTCTGGGAAGGTTTTCCACTAGATGTTGGGATATTGCTGCTATAACAGCCTCCACTCTTCTGGGAAGGCTTTCCACTAGATGTTGGGACATTGCTGCTATAACAGCCTCCACTCTTCTGGGAAGGCTTTCCACTAGATGTTGGGACATTGCTGCTATAACAGCCTCCACTCTTCTGGGAAGACTGTCCACTAGATGTTGGGACATTGCTGCTATAACAGCCTCCACTCTTCTGGGAAGGCATTCCACTAGATGTTGGGACATTGCTGCTATAACAGCCTCAAATCTTCTGGGAAGGCTTTCCACTAGATGTTGGGACATTGCTGCTATAACAGCCTCAAATCTTCTGGGAAGGCTTTTCCACTAGATGTAGGAACATTGCTGCTATAACAGCCTCAAATCTTCTGGGAAGGCTTTCCACTAGATGTTGGGATATTGCTGCTATAACAGCCTCCACTCTTCTGGGAAGGCTTTCCACTAGATGTTGGGACATTGCTGCTGTAACAGCCTCAAATCTTCTGGGAAGGCTTTTCCACTAGATGTAGGAACATTGCTGCTATAACAGCCTCCACTCTTCTGGGAAGGTTTTCCACTAGATGTTGGGATATTGCTGCTATAACAGCCTCCACTCTTCTGGGAAGGCTTTCCACTAGATGTTGGGACATTGCTGCTATAACAGCCTCCACTCTTCTGGGAAGGCTTTCCACTAGATGTTGGGACATTGCTGCTATAACAGCCTCCACTCTTCTGGGAAGACTGTCCACTAGATGTTGGGACATTGCTGCTATAACAGCCTCCACTCTTCTGGGAAGGCATTCCACTAGATGTTGGGACATTGCTGCTATAACAGCCTCAAATCTTCTGGGAAGGCTTTCCACTAGATGTTGGGAGATTGCTGCTATAACAGCCTCAAATCTTCTGGGAAGGCTTTTCCACTAGATGTAGGAACATTGCTGCTATAACAGCCTCAAATCTTCTGGGAAGGCTTTCCACTAGATGTAGGAACATTGCTGCTATAACAGCCTCCACTCTTCTGGGAAGGCTTTCCACTAGATGTTGGAACATTGCTGCTATAACAGCCTCAAATCTTCTGGGAAGCTTTCCACTAGATGTTGGAACATTGCTGCTACAACAGCCTCCACTCTTCTGGGAAGGCTTTCCACTAGATGTTGGAACATTGCTGCTGTAACAGCCTCCACTCTTCTGGGAAGGCTTTCCACTAGATGTAGGAGCATTGCTGCTATAACAGCCTCCACTCTTCTGGGAAGGCTTTCCACTAGATGTTGGGACGTTACTGCTATAACAGCCTCCACTCTTCTGGGAAGGCTTTCCACTTGATGTTGGAACATTGCTGCTATAACAGCCTCCACTCTTCTGGGAAGGCTTTCCACTAGATGTTGGAACATTGCTGCTATAACAGCCTCAAATCTTCTGGGAAGGCTTTCCACTAGATGTTGGAACATTGCTGCTATAACAGCCTCCACTCTTCTGGGAAGGCTTTCCACTAGATGTTGGGACGTTACTGCTATAACAGCCTCCACTCTTCTGGGAAGGCTTTCCACTAGATGCTGGGACGTTGCTGATATAACAGCCTCCACTCTTCTGGGAAGGCTTTCCACTAGATGTTGGGACATTGCTGCTATAACAGCCTCCACTCTTCTGGGAAGGCTTTCCACTAGATGTTGGAACATTGCTGCTATAACAGCCTCAAATCTTCAGGGAAGGCTTTCCACTAGATCTTGGGACATTGCTGCTATAACAGCCTCCACTCTTCTGAGAAGGCTTTCCACTAGATGTAGGAACATTGCTGCTATAACAGCCTCAAATCTTCAGGGAAGGCTTTCCACTAGATGTTGGGACATTGCTGCTATAACAGCCTCCACTCTCCTGGGAAGGCTTTTCACTAGATGTTGTAGCGTTGCTGCGGGGACTTGCTTCCATTCAGCCTCAAGAGAATTAGTGATGTTGCGAACTGATGTTGGGCGATGAGGCCTGGCTCCCAGTCGGCGTTTCAATTAATCTCAAATAGGTTTGATGTGGTTGAGGTCAAGGCTCTGTGCAGGCCAGTCAATTTCCTCCACAACGATTACGACAAACCATTTCTGTATGGACCTCGCTTAATGTACTGGGGCATTGTCATGCTGAAACAGGAAAGGGCCTTCCCCAAACTCTCGGCACAAAGTTGGAAGCACAAAATCATCTAGAATGTAATTGTATGCTGTGTGTTAAGAATTCCCTTCACTGGAACTAAGGATCCTAGCCTGAACCATGAAAAACAGCCCCAGACCATTATTCCTCCTCCACCAAACTTTACAGTTGGCACTATGCATTGGGGTAGGTAGCGTTTTCCTGGCATCGGTCTGACCCAGATTCGACCGTCGGACTGCCAGACGGTGAAGCGTGATTCATCACTCCAGAGAACGCGTATCCACTGCTCCAGAATTAAATGGCGCTGAGCTTTACACCACTCCAGCCGACACTTGGCATTGTGCATGGTGATCTTAGTCTTGTGTGCGGCTACTGAGGCCATGCGAGATTTACTTCAGCACTTGGCGGTCCCGTTCTGTGAGCTTCTGTGGCCTACCACTTTGCAGCTGAGCCGTTGTTGCTCATACATATTTACACTTCGTAATAACAGCACTTACAGTTGACCAGGGAAGCTCTAGCAGGGCAGCCATTTTACGAACTGACTTGTTGGAAAGGTGGCATCCTATCATGGTGCCGTGTTGAAAGTCACTGAGCTTTTCAGTAAGGCCATTCTACTGCCAGTGTTTGTCTATGGAGATTGCATGGCTTTTTGCTGGATTTTATACACCTGTCAGCAATGGGTGTGGCTGAAATAGCCGAATCCAAATCCTTTTGTATATATAGTGTATAAAGTAATCTGCACCAGCACTTTGGTCCACGATGATTTATGCTCGAAAGAGGCTGTTAAACACCTGGGAAAAGACCTGAGTCTAATGTATTATGGGATAGCATTGTTTTATTTCTTTGATATTCAGAGTCTGAGTAGGGGAGTTGCTAGAGGAGTTGCTGGGGGAGTAATCTAATTATGTCACTATCAATTGATTAAGCTATTCACTATTCTGTACATTAGAAGATGTTTAAACCCAGAAAGCTTTTAGTGAAACACTTGTGACCTTCTCTCATTGGTTTGAGCCACGGAAGAAGAGCAGCCAGCAGTTAAAGCTTACATTTCAACTGCGTCGGTCGGCCTACTCTGTCTGGGGTGGAAAGGTAGACCTACTCTGTCTGGGGTGGAAAGGTAGACCTACTCTGTCTGGGGTGGAAAGGTAGGCCTACTCTGTCTGGGGTGGAAAGGTAGGCCTACTCTGTCTGGGGTGGAAAGGTAGACCTACTCTGTCTGGGGTGGAAAGGTAGGTCCTACTCTGTCTGGGGTGGAAAGGTAGGTTCTACTCTGTCTGGGGTGGAAAGGTAGGCCTACTCTGTCTGGGGTGGAAAGGTAGACCCTACTCTGTCTGGGGTGGAAAGGTAGGCCCTACTCTGTCTGGGGTGGAAAGGTAGACCTACTCTGTCTGGGGTGGAAAGGTCGGCCTACTCTGTCTGGGGTGGAAAGGTAGACCTACTCTGTCTGGGGTGGAAAGGTAGGACCTACTCTGTCTGGGGTGGAAAGGTAGGTCTACTCTGTCTGGGGTGGAAAGGTAGGTCTACTCTGTCTGGGGTGGAAAGGTAGACCTACTCTGTCTGGGGTGGAAAGGTAGACCTACTCTGTCTGGGGTGGAAAGGTAGCCCTACTCTGTCTGGGTGGAAAGGTAGGCCTACTCTGTCTGGGTGGAAAGGTAGACCTACTCTGTCTGGGGTGGAGAGGTAGGTCTGCTCTGTCTGGGGTGGAAAGGTAGACCTACACTGTCTGGGGTGGAAAGGTAGGTCTACTCTGTCTGGGTGGAAAGGTAGGTCCTACTCTGTCTGGGGTGGAAAGGTAGGTCTACTCTGTCTGGGGTGGAAAGGTAGACCTACTCTGTCTGGGGTGGAAAGGTAGACCTACACTGTCTGGGGTGGAAAGGTAGGTCTACTCTGTCTGGGTGGAAAGGTAGGCCTACTCTGTCTGGGGTGGAAAGGTAGGTCCTACTCTGTCTGGGGTGGAAAGGTAGACCTACTCTGTCTGGGGTGGAAAGGTAGACCTACACTGTCTGGGGTGGAAAGGTAGGTCTACTCTGTCTGGGTGGAAAGGTAGGTCCTACTCTGTCTGGGGTGGAAAGGTAGGTCTACTCTGTCTGGGGTGGAAAGGTAGACCTACTCTGTCTGGGGTGGAAAGGTAGGTCCTACTCTGTCTGGGGTGGAAAGGTAGACCTACTCTGTCTGGGGTGGAAAGGTAGGTCTACTCTGTCTGGGGTGGAAAGGTAGGTCCTACTCTGTCTGGGGTGGAAAGGTAGGTCTACTCTGTCTGGGTGGAAAGGTAGGCCTACTCTGTCTGGGGTGGAAAGGTAGGTCTACTCTGTCTGGGGTGGAAAGGTAGGTCCTACTCTGTCTGGGGAGGAAAGGTAGGTCCTACTCTGTCTGGGGTGGAAAGGTAGGTCTACTCTGTCTGGGGTGGAAAGGTAGACCTACTCTGTCTGGGGTGGAAAGGTAGACCTACTCTGTCTGGGTGGAAAGGTAGGTCTACTCTGTCTGGGGTGGAAAGGTAGGTCTACTCTGTCTGGGGTGGAAAGGTAGGTCCTACTCTGTCTGGGGAGGAAAGGTAGGTCTACTCTGTCTGGGGTGGAAAGGTAGGTCCTACTCTGTCTGGGGAGGAAAGGTAGGTCCTACTCTGTCTGGGGAGGAAAGGTAGGTCCTACTCTGTCTGGGGTGGAAAGGTAGGCCTACTCTGTCTGGGGTGGAAAGGTAGGTCCTACTCTGTCTGGGGAGGAAAGGTAGGTCTACTCTGTCTGGGGTGGAAAGGTAGGCCCTACTCTGTCTGGGTGGAAAGGTAGGTCTGCTCTGTCTGGGGTGGAAAGGTAGGTCCTACTCTGTCTGGGGTGGAAAGGTAGGCCTACTCTGTCTGGGGTGGAAAGGTAGGCCTACTCTGTCTGGGGTGGAAAGGTAGGTCCTACTCTGTCTGGGGTGGAAAGGTAGGCCTACTCTGTCTGGGGTGGAAAGGTAGGTCTACTCTGTCTGGGGTGGAAAGGTAGGTCTACTCTGTCTGGGTGGAAAGGTAGGCCTACTCTGTCTGGGGTGGAAAGGTAGGTCTACTCTGTCTGGGGTGGAAAGGTAGACCTACTCTGTCTGGGGTGGAAAGGTAGGTCTACTCTGTCTGGGGTGGAAAGGTAGACCTACTCTGTCTGGGGTGGAAAGGTAGGTCTACTCTGTCTGGGGTGGAAAGGTAGGTCTACTCTGTCTGGGGTGGAAAGGTAGACCTACTCTGTCTGGGGTGGAAAGGTAGACCTACTCTGTCTGGGGTGGAAAGGTAGGTCTACTCTGTCTGGGGTGGAAAGGTAGACCTACTCTGTCTGGGGTGGAAAGGTAGGTCTACTCTGTCTGGGGTGGAAAGGTAGGTCTACTCTGTCTGGGGTGGAAAGGTAGACCTACTCTGTCTGGGGTGGAAAGGTAGGCCTACTCTGTCTGGGGTGGAAAGGTAGGTCTACTCTGTCTGGGGTGGAAAGGTAGGTCTACTCTGTCTGGGGTGGAAAGGTAGGCCTACTCTGTCTGGGGTGGAAAGGTAGGTCTGCTCTGTCTGGGGTGGAAAGGTAGGTCTACTCTGTCTGGGGTGGAAAGGTAGGTCTACTCTGTCTGGGGTGGAAAGGTAGGCCTACTCTGTCTGGGGTGGAAAGGTAGGACTACTCTGTCTGGGGTGGAAAGGTAGGTCTACTCTGTCTGGGGTGGAAAGGTAGGCCTACTCTGTCTGGGGTGGAAAGGTAGGACTACTCTGTCTGGGGTGGAAAGGTAGGTCTGCTCTGTCTGGGGTGGAAAGGTAGACCTACTCTGTCTGGGGTGGAAAGGTAGGCCTACTCTGTCTGGGGTGGAAAGGTAGGTCTACTCTGTCTTGAATGTACCATGCTCATATAACTAATTACGTCTCAGATTTAATAATTTGCGAACAGGGACAGTTTGTTTGCAAACAAGACATACTGATTCTGCATTGGAGAAATATGGTAAGATAAACACATCTCTCTGTTCATTCTTAGCCATTCATTTCCACTAATTTATGTGGTATTAAAAAAAGTTAAATCACGTAGAAAAACCATAACTCAATCTTGTAATACATAATGTGGAAATTGAACAAGTTGAACAAATTGAACTGTCATAGTCAAAACATGTTGATTACGACAGGAGCTAAGATGGGGAGAAGTCTGTCCATGCTCTGCCTTCTTAACAACACTATCAACAAGGCAGGTCCTACAGGCCCTAGTTTTTACCTTCTTAACAACACTGTCAACAAGGCAGGTCCTACAGGCCCTAGTTTCTACCTTCTTAACAGCACTATCAACAAGGCAGGTCCTACAGGCCCAAGTTTGGTCACACCTGGACTGGTGTGGTCAGGTGCCACAAAGAGGGACTTAGGAAAATTGCAATTGGCTCAGAACAGGGCATCACGGCTGGCCCTTGGATGTGCACAAGGAGCTAACATTAATAATATCCATGTCATTCTCTCATGGCTTAAAGTAGAGGAGAGATTGACTTCATCACTGCTTGTATTTATGAGAGTTATTGACATGTTGAAAGCACCAAGCTGTCTGTTTAAACGACGAGCACACAGCTCAGACACCCACGCATACCCCACAAGACATACCACCAGAGGTCTCTTCACAGTCCCCAAGTCCAGAACAGACTATGGGAGGCACACAGTACTACATAGAGCCATGACGGCATGGACCTCTATTCCACATCAGGTAAGTAATACAAGCAGTAGAATCTGAACAGATAATTATACACCTTATGGAACGGCGGGGTCTGTGAAGCAACACAAACATAGACACAGACACACGATAACATGGATTTAGTTCTGTAGATATTTGGTAGTGGAGTATGGGCCTTCTGTGAAATATATTATGAATGTATTGTAATGTTTTTAAAATGGTATAACTGCCTTAATTTTGACAGAACCCAGCCTTGGCAGCAGATAACGGGGCCCATATTGAATACAAATACACCTCATGTTGAATCATGAAAGATTTACGGTCACATTTGTATGTATGTAGTCTGTCCATGTCAGAATACTATTTCAGCAAAAACAGTTTTCTCTCTAACTCACTCTGTTCTATCTAATACAATAAACAATATGTAGGTTTGGGAGAAAAAAAATAGACCTGTACCCCAACTCCAGAACTTACTCTACATCCAGTATCTCCAGACCTGTACTCTACCTCCAGACCTGTACTCTAACTCCAGACCTGTACTCTACCTCCAGACCTGTACTCTACCTCCAGACCTGTACTCGACATCCTCTACCTCCAGACATGTCCTCTACATCCTCTACCTCCAGACATGTCCTCTACCTCCAGACCTGTAGTCTACCTCCAGTCCTGTACTCTACCTCCAGACCTGTACTCTACCTCCAGTCCTGTACTCTACCTCCAGTCCTGTACTCTACCTCCAGTCCTGTACTCTACCTCCAGTCCTGTACTCTACCGCCAGACCTGTACTCTACCCCCAGACCTGTACTCTACCCCCAGAACTGTACTCTACCTCCAGAACTGTACTCTACCTCCAGAACTGTACTCTACATCCGCTACCTCCAGACATGTCCTCTACCTCCAGACCTGTAGTCTACCTCCAGTCCTGTACTCTACCTCCAGACCTGTACTCTACCTCCAGACCTGTACTCTACCTCCAGACCTGTAGTCTACCTCCAGACCTGTAGTCTACCTCCAGACCTGCACTCTACCTCCAGAACTTACTCTACATCCTCTACCTCCAGACATGTCCTCTACCTCCAGACCTGTAGTCTACCTCCAGTCCTGTAGTCTACCTCCAGACATGTACTCTACCTCCAGTCCTGTACTCTACCTCCAGACATGTAGTCTACCTCCAGTCCTGTAGTCTACCTCCAGACATGTACTCTTCCTCCAGTCCTGTACTCTACCTCCAGTCCTGTACTCTACCTCCAGTCCTGTACTCTACCTCCAGTCCTGTACTCTACCCCCAGACCTGTACTCTACCTCCAGACCTGTACTCTACCTCCAGACCTGTACTCTACATCCTCTACCTCCAGACATGTCCTCTACCTCCAGACCTGTAGTCTACCTCCAGTCCTGTACTCTACCTCCAGACCTGTACTCTACCTCCAGACCTGTACTCTACCTCCAGACCTGTAGTCTACCTCCAGACCTGCACTCTACCTCCAGAACTTACTCTACATCCTCTACCTCCAGACATGTCCTCTACCTCCAGACCTGTAGTCTACCTCCAGACATGTACTCTACCTCCAGTCCTGTACTCTACCTCCAGACCTGTACTCTACCCCCAGACCTGTACTCTACCTCCAGACCTGTACTCTACCTCCAGACCTGTACTCTACCTCCAGACCTGTACTCTACCTCCAGACCTGTACTCTACATCCAGACCTGTTCTCTACCTCCAGACCTGTACTCTACCTCCAGACCTGTACTCTACCTCCAGACCTGTACTCTACCTCCAGACCTGTACTCTACCTCCAGTCCTGTACTCTACCTCCAGTCCTGTACTCTACCCCCAGACCTGTAATCTACCTCCAGCCCTGTACTCTATATTCAGTAACTTCAGAGTTGTACTCTGCCTGAGGGCCGCTCATTGTTTCCTGCAGAAGAAGCAGAATAATGTATTGTACTTTTTTATTCAGTGTTATACAAAATAAAAGCCTTTTGGCTGACCCAGAGGGAGAACACACAACCAGAGGGGGCTCAGAAAGAGAGAGAGAGATAGAGAGATAGAGATAGAAAAACAGAGAGAGAGAGACAGAGAGAGAGACAGAGAGAGAGAGACAGAAAAACAGAGAGAGAGAGAGAGAGAGAGAGAGAGAGAGAGAGAGACAGAGAGAGACAGAGAGAGAGAGACAGAGAGAGAGAGAGTGATGGAGAGCGAGGAAGAAAGACAGAGAAAAAGAGAGAGAGAGAGACAGAGAGAAGGAGAGAGATGGAGAGAGAGAGATGGAGAGAGAGGGAGAGAGAGAGAGAGGGAGATGGAGAGAGATCGTTGTATTGCATTGCTCAGTGCGCTGCACTGCAATATCTCTGTATGCGTACGGCCACAGATGTCTTTGTATGTGCAGCTGTATGTGTGTCTATGAGCATGCATTTTTATGGGACTGCCGAGGGCAAATTCTACTCCACACTAACCAGCTACACCCAACCATCTGACGAGTGTACAATTCATAGTATATTAGACATACCTTCCAGAGAAGTTACATCAAATGTTTGACCGTAGCAGCTCTCCTTGAGGTATAGTGGCATTGAACATATCAAAGTTGTATTGGCGGCATACATATT
Organism: Oncorhynchus masou masou; assembly: GCF_036934945.1. Classification (NCBI taxonomy): domain Eukaryota; kingdom Metazoa; phylum Chordata; class Actinopteri; order Salmoniformes; family Salmonidae; genus Oncorhynchus; species Oncorhynchus masou. The sequence goes on from NC_088242.1 coordinate 6,424,216, forward strand.
TATTTCTTTACAGATCACTGCTGCAGTGAAATGTTTATGTTTATAGATCCAACAGTGCAGTAATATCTATCAATACAAAACAAATCCCCCCCCCCAAAAAAAGAAAGGAATTAAGAAATATTCGTAAGTTGTTGCATGAAAAACATAGAAAATATGGCATGTCACAGTCCATTGGTGTGTATAAACAGTATGGACAGCAAATTAATAGAAAAGGTGTGTACGACAGTAGTTATATAGGATGAACTAGAATACAGTATATACATATGAAGTGGACAACAGTAGTTATATAGGATGAACCATGACTAGAATACAGTATATACATATGAAGTGGACAGCAGTAGTTATATAGGATGAACCATGACTAGAATACAGTATATACATATGAAGTGGACAACAGTAGTTATATAGGATGAACCATGACTAGAATACAGTATATATATATGAAGTGGACAACAGTAGTTATATAGGATGAACTAGAATACAGTATATACATATGAAGTGGACAACAGGATGGACCATGACTAGAATACAGTATTCACATATGAAGTAGGTAAAACAGGATATTAACATTATTACAGTGACCAGTGTTCCATTACTATGTCCATAGGGCAGCAGTCTAAGGTGCAGGGTAGAGTACCAGCAGGTAGAGAACAGTGACCAGTGTTCCATTACTATGTCCATAGGGCAGCAGTCTAAGGTGCAGGGTAGAGTACCAGCAGGTAGAACAGTGACCAGTGTTCCATGACTATGTCCATAGGGCAGCAGTCTAAGGTGCAGGGTAGAGTACCAGCAGGTAGAACAGTGACCAGTGTTCCATGACTATGTCCATAGGGCAGCAGTCTAAGGTGCAGGGTAGAGTACCAGCAGGTAGAACAGTGACCAGTGTTCCATGACTATGTCCATAGGGCAGCAGTCTAAGGTGCAGGGTAGAGTACCAGCAGGTAGAACAGTGACCAGTGTTCCATGACTATGTACATAGGGCAGCAGTCTAAGGTGCAGGGTAGAGTACCAGCAGGTAGAACAGTGACCAGTGTTCCATGACTATGTCCATAGGGCAGCAGTCTAAGGCTAGTGGTGACCATTTAACAGTCTGATGGCCTGTCTCTCGATCACAATTTGGACGCACACGTACTGTCTCCGCCTTCTAGACGGTAGCGGGTTGAACAGGCCATGGCTCGGGTGGCTGAGCCACGGCCTGTTCACCCTGCTACCATCTAGAAGATCATCAAGGACCTCATCCACCCGATCCACGGCCTGTTCACCCCGCTACCATCTAGAAGATCATTGAGGAACTCAGCCACCCGAGCCACGGCCTGTTCACCCCGCTACCATCTAGAAGATCATCGAGGACCTCATCCACCCGATCCACGGCCTGTTCACCCCGCTACCATCTAGAAGATCATTGAGGAACTCAGCCACCCGAGCCACGGCCTGTTCACCCCGCTACCATCTAGAAGATCATCGAGGACCTCATCCACCCGATCCACGGCCTGTTCACCCCGCTACCATCTAGAAGATCATTAAGGAACTCAGCCACCCGAGCCATGGCCTGTTCAACCCGCTGACCGCACCACCCTCTAGAGAGCCCTGCGATTGTAGACGGTGCAAATGCCATATCAGGCGGTGATACAGCCCGACAGGATGCTCTCAATGGTGCATCTGTAGACGTTTGTGAGGACCAAGCAAAATTTCTTCAGCCTCCTGAGGTTGAAGAGGCACTGTTGTGCATTTCAGATTGTCAGTGATGTGTTCAATACAGCAGAGCTCTAAAAGGCTAAAATTTTAGTGATTGGTGGGAATGTGAGGTATTTTATTTAATTTGTGTATTTTATTTAATCCTGGAGGGAGGGAGGGAGGGAGGGAGGGAGGGAGGGAGGGAGGGAGGGAGGGAGGGAGGGAGGGAGGGAGGGAGGGAGGGAGGGAGGGAGGGAGGGAGGGAGGGAGGGAGGGAGGGAGGGAGGGAGGGAGGGAGGGATAGACAAAGAGATTAAGTGTTGGATGGTTAGGCTTGTGGGATGCTCTGACATGCTGACTAGCTGCGTTTTGGCTTGTCTACATGTTGAGCCCATGCAGAAGATATTCAAGATATGGCCAAGATGAACATGGGTTTTTTGCATACATCTTTCATAGTTGTCAATGGGAGACTATCTTTGTCAAATGTGATTGAATTATTTTGTATACTTCTCAATGTGATTTTCTGTTTGCAGGGCTCAATCTGTGTGTAAATGAACTCAGCACCCTATTCTCAGTGGATGGAACTGTTTTTCATAAGGCTTTCTTTGGCAGTTGTACCTGAACTCATTGGTCCTTGGAGGTCAGTACTCTAACTACCTATGTTTACAGGGATAGGCCTGTAGAGAGTGTTTTGTGATATCAGTAGATTAGTAGATAGTTTTTTGTGATATCAGTAGATAGTGTTTTGTGATATCAGTAGAGAGTGTTTTGTGATATCAGTAGATAGTGTTTTGTGATATCAGTAGAGAGTGTTTTGTGATATCAGTAGAGAGTGTTTTGTGATATCAGTAGAGAGTGTTTTGTGATATCAGTAGATAGTGTTTGGTGATATCAGTAGAGAGTGTTTTGTGATATCAGTAGATAGTGTTTGGTGATATCAGTAGATAGTGTTTTGTGATATCAGTAGATAGTGTTTTGTGATATCAGTCGATAGTGTTTGGTGATATCAGTAGTGTTTTGTGATATCAGTAGAGAGTGTTTTGTGATATCAGTAGAGAGTGTTTTGTGATATCAGTAGAGAGTGATTTGTGATATCAGTAGATTTGTAGATTGTTTTTTGTGATCCTAGTCGATAGTGTTTGGTGACTTCAGTAGATAAGGTTTTTGCAGGGTCCAATTTTCTCTGTCTAGTTTTTCTTCATGAGATAATTCTGTGGTCACAGACCAGGACACTGAGGATGGACAGAAGAAAGGAGGTGAGAGACCATGACGGTTTCAGGGTTCTGCTTTTTCACCTTGTGAAGTTAAATCCCACATCTAGTCCCGGTACATATGAGTCAACAGCCTGGTGTCGAGGCTATCGCACATTCAGCTGGAGCTTGTGTTTGTTCACATGTTGGAGATTTTTTATTTTTTTATTTTACCTTTATTTAACCAGGCATGTCAGTTAAGAACAAATTCTTATTTTCAATGACGGCCTAGGAAGAGTGGGTTAACTGCCTGTTCAGTGGCAGAACGACAGATTTGTACCTTGTCAGCTCGGGGATTTGAACTTGCAACCTTTGGTTACTAGCCCAACGCTCTAACCACTAGGCTACATATGCAACAGTAATAAAAACTCAAGGAAACTCACGCACAATGCACTTTGAAAAGTATTACTTTGTACTGTGCAAACATATGCCCTTTGGCCTTTGTCCAAGAATTTCACATTTTCATTTTAGATGTTACCATAATAAAATAGTCATGATATTTCAAGCACAGTTGGTGGGAGTTACCTTGGCTCTCTTTTCAACCTTCCTACCTCCCTAACGCAGAGAGAAAGAGAGAGAGGGACAGAGACAGAGACACAGAGAGAAAGAGAGAGAGGGACAGAGAGAGACACAGAGAGAGAGACACAGAGAGAGACACAGAGGGAGACACAGAGGGAGAGGGACAGAGAGAGAGACAGAGAGAGAGACAGAGAGAAAGAGAGAGAGGGACAGAGAGAGAGACGCAGAGAGAGAGACACAGAGAGAGACACATAGAGAGACACATAGAGAGACATAGAGAGACACATAGAGAGACACAGAGAGACACATAGAGAGACACAGAGGGAGAGGGACAGAGAGAGAGACAGAGAGAGAGACACAGAGGGAGAGGGACAGAGAGAGAGACAGAGAGAGAGACACAGAGAGAGAGACACAGAGAGAGACAGAGAGAGACACAGAGAGAGACAGAGAGAGGGACAGAGAGAGAGAGAGAGACAGAGAGAGACAGCAAGAGGGACAGAGAAAGAGACAGAGAGGCAAAGAGAGAGACAGAGAGAGGCAGACAGAGAGACAGGCAGAGAGACATAAAGAGGGACATAGAGAGACACAGAGAGAGAGGGACAGAGAGAGAGAGACAGAGAGGCAGAGAGAGACAGCGAGAGGCAGCGAGGGGCAGCGAGAGGCAGGCAGAGAGACATAAAGAGGGACATGGAGAGATACATAGAAAGATACATAGAGAGGGAGAGAGAGAGAGTGTCACGCTGGTATAAAGGATTTTGGAGACAGGCGCAGGAATACACAATAGGGGTATTTAATATACCCAAAACAAACACGTATACAAAAACACTGGGCTGTAGCCAATCAAAAGAGTCAGGGTAAACCTCGTTGACCGCCACGGGACGATACCCATAATACACTATTATACATATATATATAGCACACAGCATAACAGCTGCACCAACGCAAAGGTACTCACACCACCAACACATAGGTACTCACGCCACCAACACATAGGTACTCACGCCACCAACACATAGGTACTCACACCACCAACACATAGGTACTCACACCACCAACACATAGGTACTCTCACCACCAACACATAGGTACTCACGCCACCAACACATAGGTACTCACGCCACCAACACATAGGTACTCACACCACCAACACATAGGTACTCACACCACCAACACATAGGTACTCAGACCACCAACACATAGGTACTCACGCCACCAACACATAGGTACTCACGCCACCAACACATAGGTACTAACACCACCAACACATAGGTACTAACACCACCAACACATAGGTACTCACGCCACCAACACATAGGTACTCACGCCAGCAACACATAGGTACTCACGCCACCAACACATAGGTACTCACACCACCAACACATAGGTACTAACACCACCAACACATAGGTACTAACACCACCAACACATAGGTACTCACACCACCAACACATAGGTGGTCACACCACCAACGGACATGGGAACAAGAACCGACAAATATAGAGGGAACAGAGGGCACATATATAACATACTTATCAGGGGAAATGGGAACCAGGTGAGTGTAATCAGACAGTCCGGGGTTGATGATAATGGGAACCAGGTGTGTGTAATCAGACAGTCCGGGGTTGATGATAATGGGAACCAGGTGTGTGTAATCAGACAGTCCGGGGTTGATGATAATGGGAACCAGGTGTGTGTAATCAGACAGTCTGGGGTTGATGATAATGGGAACCAGGTGAGTGTAATCAGACAGTCTGGGGTTGATGATAATGGGAACCAGGTGTGTGTAATCAGACAGTCCGGGGTTGATGATAATGGGAACCAGGTGAGTGTAATCAGACAGTCCGGGGTTGATGATAATGGGAACCAGGTGTGTGTAATCAGACAGTCCGGGGTTGATGATAATGGGAACCAGGTGTGTGTAATCAGACAGTCTGGGGTTGATGATAATGGGAACCAGGTGAGTGTAATCAGACAGTCCGGGGTTGATGATAATGGGAACCAGGTGTGTGTAATCAGACAGTCCGGGGTTGATGATAATGGGAACCAGGTGTGTGTCATCAGGTGTGTGTCATTACAGGGAAATATTGAATACAACAGGTGTAATAGACCTTACAGTGAAATGATGAATACAACCGGTGTAGTAGACCTCACAGTGAAATATTGAATACAACAGGTGTAGTAGACCTTACAGTGAAATGCTGAATACAACAGGTGTAGTAGACCTTACAGTGAAATGCTGAATACAACAGGTGTAGTAGACCTTACAGTGAAATGCTGAATACAACAGGTGTATTAGACCTTACAGTGTGTGTGTGTGTGTGTGTGTGTGTGTGTGTGTGTGTGTGTGTGTGTGTGTGTGTGTGTGTGTGTGTGTGTGTGTGTGTGTGTGTGTGCGTGTGCGTGCGTGCGTGTGTGTGTGTGCGTGTGTGCATATATGATGAACAGAGGGTAGCAGAAGCGTAAAAAGAGGGGTTGGTGGGTGGTGGGACACAATGCAGATACCCCGGTAAGCCAATGTGCGGGAGCACTGGTTGGTTGGGCCAATTGAGTTCGTATGTACATGAATGTATAGTTTAAGTGACTATGCATATACTGGTTATCAAAGATATCCAACTATTGACATGTTGGTACCATCCCAAATGGCACCCTTCTATGTCCCTATGGGCCCTGGTCAAAAACAGTGCACTATATACAAAATAAGGGGACATTCAAGGTGCATAGCAACACGCACCCGTAGCACACGCTCCAGCAGGTATATTTCACTGGTCAGCCCCAAAGCCAACACCACCTTTGGCCGCCTTTCCTTACAGTTCTCTGCTGCCAATGACTGGAACGAATTGCAAAAAAAGAAAACTCACTGAAGCTGTTGTAAATGAGAACCTGTTTTCAACTGGCTGCCTGGTTAAACTCATCCCTGACCGCTGGCTACGTCCCTTCCGTCTTCAAGAGAGCGAGAGTTGCACCCCTTCTGAAAAAACCTACACTCGATCCCTCCGATGTCAACAACTACAGACCAGTATCCCTTCTTTCTTTTCTCTCCAAAACTCTTGAACGTGCCGTCCTTGGCCAGCTCTCCCGCTATCTCTCTCAGAATGACCTTCTTGATCCAAATCAGTCAGGTTTCAAGACTAGTCATTCAACTGAGACTGCTCTTCTCTGTATCACGGAGGCGCTCCGCACTGCTAAAGCTAACTCTCTCTCCTCTGCTCTCATCCTTCTAGACCTATCGGCTGCCTTCGACACTGTGAACCATCAGATCCTCCTCTCCACCCTCTCCGAGTTGGGCATCTCCGGTGCGGCCCACGCTTGGATTGCGTCCTACCTGACAGGTCGCTCCTACCAGGTGGCGTGGCGAGAATCTGTCTCCTCGCCACGCGCTCTCACCACTGGTGTCCCCCAGGGCTCTGTTCTAGGCCCTCTCCTATTCTCGCTATACACCAAGTCACTTGGCTCTGTCATAACCTCACATGGTCTCTCCTATCATTGCTATGCAGACGACACACAATTAATCTTCTCCTTTCCCCCTTCTGATGACCAGGTGGCGAATCGCATCTCTGCATGTCTGGCAGACATATCAGTGTGGATGACGGATCACCACCTCAAGCTGAACCTCGGCAAGACGGAGCTGCTCTTCCTCCCGGGGAAGGACTGCCCGTTCCATGATCTCGCCATCACGGTTGACAACTCCATTGTTTCCTCCTCCCAGAGCGCTAAGAACCTTGGCGTGATCCTGGACAACACCCTGTCGTTCTCAACTAACATCAAGGCGGTGGCCTGTTCCTGTAGGTTCATGCTCTACAACATCCACAGAGTACGCCCCTGCCTCACACAGGAAGCGGCGCAGGTCCTAATCCAGGCACTTGTCATCTCCCGTCTGGATTACTGCAACTCGCTGTTGGCTGGGCTCCCTGCCTGTGCCATTAAACCCCTACAACTCATCCAGAACGCCGCAGCCCGTCTGGTGTTCAACCTTCCCAAGTTCTTTCACGTCACCCCGCTCCTCCGCTCTCTCCACTGGCTTCCAGTTGAAGCTCGCATCCGCTACAAGACCATGGTGCTTGCCTACGGAGCTGTGAGGGGAACGGCACCGCAGTACCTCTAGGCTCTGATCAGGCCCTACACCCAAACAAGGGCACTGCGTTCATCCACCTCTGGCCTGCTCGCCTCCCTACCACTGAGGAAGTACAGTTCCCGCTCAGCCCAGTCAAAACTGTTCGCTGCTCTGGCCCCCAATGGTGGAACAAACTCCCTCACGACGCCAGGACAGCGGAGTCAATCACCACCTTCCGGAGACACCTGAAACCCCACCTCTTCAAGGAATACCTAGGATAGGATAAAGTAATCCTTCTCACCCCCCTTAAATGATTTAGATGCACTATTGTAAAGTGGCTGTTCCACTGGATGTCAGAAGGTGAATTCACCAATTTGTAAGTCGCTCTGGATAAGAGCGTCTGCTAAATGACTTAAATGTAAATGTTAAATGTTAAATAAAGGTGAAATACGAATACAATTAATAATAATAATACAAATAAACAAAATCCAATAAATAGGTTTGTTGTATAAAGTCTAAATCGCCGATGTGGTGTTTGAAAAGAGTGAACAATAGGTTGTGTCAAATATACAGATAGGATCAAGTATTTTATATATATATATATATATATATATATAGGATAAAGGTATTGTATTCCATCCATAGTTGACTGAGAGGTGTTTTGTTGACCAGTATCATAGTAATATTATGATCTACTGCTATTTGTGAAGCTTTGTCCTGGGCCCAGTTTAATGACTTAAGACTAAGTTCATCATTAGAACCTTCATATTGAGCATTGATTTAAAAAAAATATCCAATCTGTTTCCCACAACCAATGTTATGCTTCAAATGAAAACCAAGATGACTGCATTAATTGATTAATACAGTTATATGATACACTACATGATTATAAGTGTGTGGACACCTGCTCATTGAACATCTCATTGCAAAATAATGGGAGAGAGAGAGAGAGAAAGAGAGATGGATGAGAGAGAGAGAGAGTGGGGGAGAGAGAGAGAGAGAGAGATGGAGGGGAGAGAGAGAGAGAGAGAGAGAGAGAGAGAGAGAGATGGAGGGGAGAGAGAGGGGAGAGAGAGAGAGACCAGGAAATAGAGAGAGGGGGAAGGGGAGAGAGAGACCAGGAGAGAGATGGAGGGGAGAGAGAGAGAGAGAGACCAGGAAATAGAGAGAGGGGGGAGGGGAGAGAGAGAGAGGGGGAGAGAGAGAGAGAGAGAGAGAGAGAGAGAGAGAGAGAGAGAGAGAGATGGAGGGGGGGAGGGAGAGAGAGAGAGACCAGGAAATAGAGAGAGGGGGAAGGGGAGAGAGAGACCAGGAGAGAGATGGAGGGGGAGAGAGAGAGAGAGACCAGGAAATAGAGAGAGGGGGAGGGAGAGAGAGACCAGGAGAGAGAGAGAGGGGAAGGGGAGAGAGAGACCAGGAGAGAGATGGAGGGGAGAGAGAGAGAGAGACCAGGAAATAGAGAGAGGGGGGGGGGAGAGAGAGACCAGGAGAGAGAGAGAGGGGGAAGGGGAGAGAGAGACCAGGAGAGAGAGAGTTGGTTTCTGTCTCAGATTATACCGTGGAGCGATGTGGGACCCCCAACGAGTCCAATCCATCCAAACGCTTTTATCCTTGAAATTCTTCACATTCACCCACATCATTTTCCATTTACTGTTTATATTGATTATCTACCGAACATGTGTGTTTTAATAGGGTTCTTTTATAAAGAGAACATTTTATAAGCGGTAAAATAGGACACTGGATCGATCCAAGGTGCACAGTATGGCCTAGAAACTGACCTTCTGCTTTGGGCATCTTAGATATTTCAAATCAGATCTTTTCTATTTGTTTCCTTCTGAAGCCAGTAAATCATCTGTGGGTTTTTTTTTCTGACAAATTGTACCTAAAAGACACTACACCAAGTTTGATGTTTTTCCCCAAAACGGTCTACTGTAAAGTTAATAATGCATGCATACATTTTACGTATGGGTGGCCCCATTGAGAATCAAACACCAGGACCTGTGTTGTTGCAAACGCCATGTTCTATCCACTAAGCCGCACAGGGCGATGTCTATATGCCTCTATAATGGCTATCTACTTATAACTTCAGTAGAACACACTCCCACTGACATAATCCAACATTATTCAGTTCTCTGTCGTTCTCCACATCACCCTCCCAGCTCTCTGCTGTCCTCCACATCACCCTCCCAGCTCTCTGTCGTCCTCCACATCACCCTCCCAGCTCTCTGTCGTCCTCCACACCACCCTCCCAGCTCTCTGTCGTCCTCCACACCACCCTCCCAGCTCTCTGTCGTCCTCCACATCACACTCCCAGGTCTCTGTCGTCCTCCACATCACCCTCCCAGCTCTCTGTCGTCCTCCACATCACCCTCCCAGCTCTCTGTCGTCCTCCACATCACCCTCCCAGCTCTCTGTCGTCCTCCACATCACCCTCCCAGCTCTCTGTCGTCCTCCACATCACCCTCCCAGCTCTCTGTCGTCCTCCACATCACCCTCCCAGCTCTCTGTCGTTCTCCACATCACCCTCCCAGCTCTCTGTCGTCCTCCACATCACCCTCCCAGCTCTCTGTCGTCCTCCACACCACCCTCCCAGCTCTCTGTCGTCCTCCACATCACACTCCCAGCTCTCTGTCGTCCTCCACACGTCCTCTGTCACCCTCCTTTCATGCTTTTTTACTGCTGCCGAAGTGTCATATTACATAACTGATACATGAAATGTCCTTTCATCATTGTTGTGGCTGGCAACACAAACCCCTTCAAACAAATCCAGAAGCATGAATCCGAGTGGAGCCCCTTCCTTCCACGACACTAAGGGTTTGTTTGAGTTTTGAGACAGCTGTAAATCGATTATATTTGCAGCCAGGTCACCTGTGATACAAGTCAGTACTCAACGTCTATCCATGTCTGAGGGCCTTCTCTAGGGGCAACAGTGAGCTCTGTTACCTTAAAGCAGGTTTCGGTTTTGCTAGGTCGTTGTGGACGTGGACGGCGAATGTTTGAATTCAAGCGATAAAAAGTAGTTTTTTGAGATTTCGGTTTTAAACCTATCCAAAACCTAAACTCTTACCTGAACCATTCAGAGTTAATGCCTTAAGATTTTGGATTTAGTGACTAAACGTAACACTTTGAAATTTGACGTTTGAGAAACATCTAATTCTGACGTGAGACTGTGAGAGCTTGCTGTGTATTTGTGGTAGCGTAGATATACAGTGCAATTGTTTTTTTGCTGCGTGTGTGTGTGTGTGTCTGTGTTTGTTGTGTGTGTGTGTGTGTGTGTGTGTGTGTGTGTGTGTGTGTGTGTGTGTGTGTGTGTGTGTGTGTGTGTGTGTGTGTGTGTGTGTGCGTGCGTGCGTGCGTGTGTGTGTGTGTGTGTGTCTGTGTCTCTGTGTGTGTGTGTGTGTGTGTGTGTGCATCCATTCTTGCATGTGACCACTCCTGGTCAGTATCGCTAATCTCCAGCGCTCCCCTGTGCCAAGTTCCTCTCTGGGGAAATTAATACAGGATGAAGCTGGGAAGTTTTACAGTATAAAGAATGTTTTATTTGAGGGGAACCTTGTTTAAGAAGCAATTATCAGGCCATCCTGCAGTTTCAGGCTCTTTGGATGTATAATATTGAAACAATTACAGGCCTCCCCAAATAAGACCAGAGATAATTAGATTTTTACACTGTAGGGCGTTTTCAAGGGAATAACATGGCATCATTAACACCATCCGCTTGGCTCCAAGCCCCGACTTAAGGTTAGGGGGGGGTCTACTACAGGGGGAAATAATCGCTCTACCGTTACCTCTTGATTGTAGTCTAAAGCACACAACATAGACACACACAATCACTCACACACACACACACACATACGCACAAACACAAACACACAGAAGTTCACACACACACACACACACACACACAGAAGTTCACACACACACACACACACACAGAAGTTCACACACACACACACAGAAGTTCACACACACACACACACATAGCAGTTCACACACACACACAGAAGTTCACACACACACACTCGGTTGCAGAGAGGCTGGAAAAGTTAGAGTGATGAAGATGCATCCATGCAAAACACTAACGAGCTCCTCAGATCTCGCCAGCACAAACGTGCACGTGCACACACACACGTGCGCACACACACACACACACACACACACACACACACACACACACAAACACACACTTCCTCACATCTCTATGGTTATACTCATCATAGCTCTACCTCTAGAATTACTATAGCTGTAGTAATTAAATACGATTCAGAAATTAAATCACAGGCATTAGGAAGCATAAGCATTTAGTAATAATCTTTATTCGTCCTAATTTATCAGGCTAAAGGCTTAATGGCAGCTAATCCACAAAAGGCCTTGACACAGTCTCTCTGCACAGGAACAGACAATTCAGTCCATTAGGCAAACTCTTCCACACAATCCAGTGTGAATGTATAGACAGTTCTGTGCTGTAAAGCTTTAGGTCTAACGCTGCGGTCTGATTGTATTTAAATTAAATGTTAATTAAATGATATCTCTACACCAGGGTAGTTAAACATATGACACGCGGACTGGATCCAGTTGGAGAAGGGATCCTATCTGGCCCGCGTGTGGTTTTGAATTTTCCAAGTTCACTTCGAAACAATGGTTATATATTATATATATTATATATATATTATATATATTCTAAAAGAATGCCCTTTGACCTTTCCCACATTTTGTTACATTTCAGCCTTATTATAAAATGTATTAAATAAATAAAAAATCTTCATTAATCTACACACGATATCCCATAATGACAAAGCGAAAACAGGTTTTTAGAAATTTTACAAATGTATTAAAAATAAAAACATAAATACATTATTTACATAAGTATACAAACCTTATGCCACTAGACTTAAAATTGAGCTCAGGTGCACCCTGTTTCCATTGATCATCCTTGAGATGTTTTTGCAACTTGATTGGACTCCAACAGTGGTAAATGCAATTGATTGGACACAGCTGTGTCCCACAGTTCCCACAGTTGATCGTGTATATCAGAAAACCAAACCATGAGGTCGAAGGAAGTGTCCGTAGAGCTCCGAGACAGTGTTGTGTTCGAGGCAAAGATCTGGATATGGCTACCAAAACATTTCTGCGGCATTGATGGTCCCCAAGAACACAGTGGCTTCCATCATTCTTAAATGGAAGAAGTTTGGAACCACCAAGACTCTTCCTAGAGCTGGCCGCCCGGCAAAACTGAGAATCAGGGGAGAAGGGCCTAGGTCAGGGAGTTGACAAAGAACCCAATGGTCACTCTGACAGAGCTCCAGAGTTCCTCTGTGGAGATGAGAGAACCTTCCAGAAGGACAACCATCTCTGCAGCAATCCACCAATCAGGCCTTTATGGTAGAGTGGCCAGATGGAAGCCGCTCCTCAGTGAAAGGCACATGACAGCCCCCTTGGAGTTTACCAAAAGGACCCTAAAGACTCTCAGACCATGAGAAACAAGATTCTCTGGAATGATGAAACCAAGATTGAACTCTTCGGCCTGAATGCCAAGCGTCACGTCTGGAGGAAACCTGGCACCAACCCTACGGTGAAGCATGGTGATGGCAGCATCATGCTGTTGGGATGTTTTTCAGCTCAGGAACTGGGAGACTGGTCAGGATCAAGGGAAAGATTAACGGAGCAAAGAACAGAGATCCTTGATGCAACTCTGCTCCAGAGCGCTCAGGACCTCAGACTGGGCAGAAGGTTCACCTTCTAACAGGACAAAACCCCTAGGGACAAGTCTCTGAATGTCGTTCAGTGGCTCAACCAGAGACCAGAATTGAACCCGATCAAACATCTCTGGAGAGACCTGAACGTAGCTGTGCAGCGACGTTCCCCATCCAATCTGACATAACTTGAGAGGATCTGCAGAGAAGAATGGGAGACACTCCCCAAATATAGGTGTGCCAAGCTTGTTGCGTCATACCCAAGAAGATTTGAGGCTGTAATCGCTCCCAAATGTGTTTCAACAAAGTACTGAGTAAAGGGTCTGAATACTTAGTTTAGTGTGATATTTCATTTTTTTTAAATGTAATACACCTGTTTTTGCTTTGTCATTATGGGGTATTGTGATATCATTATGGGGTATTGTGGTGACATTATGGGGTAGTGTGATGTAATTATGGGGTATTGTGATGTAATTATGGGGTATTGTGATGTAATTATGGGGCATTGTGATGTAATTATGGGGTATTGTGATGTAATTATGGGGTATTGTGATATCATTATGGGATATTAGGACGTCATTATGGGGTATTGTGATGTAATTATGGGGTATTGTGTGTAGATTAATGAGGGGGGAAAAACATTAATAAATGTTAGAAAAAGGCTGCAACTTCACAAAATTGGGAAAAAGTAAAGAGGTCTGAATACTTTCCAATAAAAAATATAATACTTTTTTTTCACATAAAAGCGTTTTCACCAACATTTCTTGCATAATACAAACAATATCTCCACCCCGATGCTCCTCAACACTGGGGCCCTACAAGGGTGCATTCTCAGTCCTCTCCTGTACTCCCTGTTCTCACAAGACTGCGTGGCCATGCACGCCTCCAACTCAATCATCAAGTTTGCAGACGACACTATAGTGGTAGGCTTGTTAACCAACAATGACGAGACGGCCTACAGGGAAGAGGTGAGGGCCCTCGGAGTGTGATGTCAGGAAAATAACCTCTCACTCAACGTCAACAAAACAAAGGAGATGTTCGTGGACTTCAGGCAACAGCAGAGGGAGCACCTCATATTTGTATTTGTATTTATTATGTCAAAGCAGCAGACACTCTTCCTGGCAGTTTATTATGACATGTTATACCATTTGAAAAACAGTACAATACATTCACAGATTTCACAACACAATGTGTGCCCTCAGGCCCCTACTCCAGCACTACCACATATCTACAGTACTAAATCCATGTGTACAGTTGAAGTCGGGAAGTTTACTCAGGTTGGAGTCATTAAAACTTGTATTTCAGACACTCCACAAATGTCTTGTTAACAAACTATAGTTTTGTCAAGTCGGTTAGAACATCTACTTTGTGCATGACACAAGTCATTTTTTCAACAATTGTTTACAGACAGATTATTTCACTCGTAATTAACTGTATCACAATTCCAGTGGGTCAGAGGTTAACACTAAACACTAAATTGACAGAAAATGTCACGGCTTTAGAAGCTTCTGACATGCTAATTGACATCATTTTGAGTCAATTGGAGGTGTACCTGTGGATGTACTTCAAGGCCTACCTTCAAATTCAGCACCTGTTTGCTTGACATCATGGGAAAATCTAAAGAAATCAGCCAAGACCTCAGAAAAATAATTGTAGTCCTCCAAAAGTCTGGTTCATCCTTGGGAACAATTTCTAAAGGCTTGAAGGTACCACTTTCACCTGTACAAACAATAGTACTATTATACTAGTACTATTGTTTATATAAACACCATGGGACAACGCAGCCGTCATGCCGCTCGGGAAGGAGACACATTCTGTCTCCTAGAGATGAACGTACTTTGGTGTGAAAAGTGCAAATCAATCCCAGAAAAACAGCAAAGGACCTTGTGAAGATGCTGGAGGAAACAGGCACAAAATATCGACATAACATGAAAGGCTGCTCAGCAAGGAAGAAGCCACTGCTCCAAAACCGACATAAAAAAACAGACTACGGTTTGCAACTGCACATGGGGACAAAGATCAGACTTTTTGGAGAAATGTCCTCTGGTCTGATGAAACAAAAATAGAACTGTTTGGCAATAATGACCATCGTTATGTTTGGAGGAAAAAGGGGATGCTTGCAAAACACTGTCCCAACTGTGAAGCACTGGGGTGGCAGCATCATGTTGTGGTGGTGGCAGCATCATGTTGTGGGGGTGGCAGCATCACATTGTGGAGGTGGCAGCATCATGTTGTGGGGGTGGCAGCATCATGTTGTGGTGGTGGCAGCATCATGTTGTGGGGTGGCAGCATCACGTTGTGGGGGTGGCAGCATCATGTTGTGGGGTGGCAGCATCACGTTGTGGGGGTGGCAGCATCATGTTGTGGGGGTGGCAGCATCATGTTGTGGGGGTGGCAGCATCATGTTGTGGGGGTGGCAGCATCATGTTGTGGGGGTGGCCACATCATGTTGTGGGGGTGGCAGCATCATGTTGTGGGGGTGGCAGCATCATGTTGTGGGGGTGCTTTTCTGCAGGAGGGACTGGTGCACTTCACAAAATAGATGGCATCATGAGAATGAAAATGAAGCAACATCTCAAGACATCAGTCAGGAAGTTAAAGTTTGGTCGCAAATGGGGTATTCCAAATCGACAATGACCCCAAGCATACTTCGAAAGTTGTGAAACAATGGCTTAAGGACAACAAAGTCAAGGTATTGGAGTGGCCATCACAAAGCCCTGACCTCAATCCCATTGAACATTTGTGGGCAGAATTGAAAAAGTGTGTGCAAGCAAAGGAGACCTACAAACCTTTCTATTTATTTATTTTATTTCACCTGTATTTAACCAGGTTAGGCCAATTGAGAACAAGTTCTCATTTACAACTGCGACATGGACAAAATAAAGCAAAGCAGTGCGACATGGAATAAACAAACATAGTAAAGTCATTACGCAGTGAGTGCAAATGAGGTAAGATTAGGCAAGTTAAGGCAATAAATAGGCCATAGTGGTGAAATAATTACAATTTATCAATTAAACACTGGAGTGAATAGATGTGCAGAAGATGAATGTGCAAGTAGAGATACTGGGGTGCAAAGGAGCAAAAAAATAATCAAGCAACCCAGAAAAGTGCTAAAGATAGTGTAAGAAACAAGGTTGTCGTTGGTAGGGATTAAACTTCTTCGGGATCAGTGTCCCTTCCACGGGATGTTTGAGCTGACGTAGGCTAATGCGATTGGTTGCAAGTAACAAGAACATTTCCCAGGACATAGACATATCTGATATTGGCAGAAAGCAGAAAGCTTAAATTCTTGTTAATTTAAATGCACTGTCCAATTTACAGTAGCTATTACAGTGAACAAATACCATGCTATTGTTTGAGGAGAGTGCACAGTTATGAACATGAAAATGTATTAATATACAAATTA
Source organism: Oncorhynchus masou masou (assembly GCF_036934945.1). Classification (NCBI taxonomy): domain Eukaryota; kingdom Metazoa; phylum Chordata; class Actinopteri; order Salmoniformes; family Salmonidae; genus Oncorhynchus; species Oncorhynchus masou. The sequence continues at coordinate 6,440,806 of NC_088242.1, forward strand.
GGCACATTTGGGCAGTCTTGTTATGTCCTGTACTCCTGCTCCTTGGTAGCACAGGGTTTTTGACTTGGGGACCGAGATGTTTCTCACCATAGAGCTGCCTATGATGACAGCTGGTGATGTTGAATGGACCGGTCTCTCAGGCAGCCTCGCGGTCTGGTGAGGCTGGGAGCTCCGAAGAGCTGAACCAGAGGTAAAAGCCACCGGAGAGGGAGAAAGAACCGAGGATGAAGAAGCAGGTACCTCCGGATCCAATCTTGATTGGGAAGCCACCAAAGACGAAGGCGCCGGAACCTCTGAATCCAGGTCGGCAAAGCTGTTTCTGGTCTGTGTTCCGGGCTCAACGTCTCCATGGAGACCCTCGTTATGGAGACGGCTTCTTCGACTTCCACGGCAAGTGACGTATCTCCTGGTTGGTCGAGACCAGAGTCCGGCTACTGGGGTAGAAGCAAAAGAAAAAGTAGATGGGCGTGGGTTCCCCAGTAGCTTATGTTTTTCTACCTGCTTGCTAAGAGTAGCTACTTCGCTCCAGTAGTCCTACGCAAGCAGTTGCTACATTGAAAGTCAGCGAGGTCCACATTGTCCCGGAACAAAGCAAAGTAAACACAGCTCCTGCAATGCTGGAAATGTTCAATAGCGGTCCCCAATTTGAGACCACCGAGCCAGCTAGGCTGGCTGAGCACTCATGTCTCTCCCCCTATACGGAATCTGTCAGGATCCCGGGACAGATAGTAGCGTTCACAGCAATTTAGCCCAACAGAGCCGCAGGATTAAAAATAAAATAAAAGTATATAAAACCGCTGTCAGCTTTTTAACCGAGGTCTTTAGTTCAGGTTTCGGAGTTCAACAGCGTTCAAACACAACAAGCATACGTCACGCTCTGGTTGAGAGACTCCACATCGACGGGACAGTAGTGGAGATGGTAGAAAGTTTTAAGTTTCTCGGCGTACACATCAAGGACAAACTGTGAAATCACAACAGCACATCCGATCCAAGTGTTGGGAAAAAAAGATGTTAGCAAGGAAGGTCTGCCTTGTTCAAGGGCAGAACGCCAGATTTTTACCTTGTCAGCTCGGGGGATTCGGTCTAGCAGCCTTTCAGTTACTGTCTCAATGCTCTAACCACTAGGCTACCTGCCGCGCCACAATATACTATAGTACAGTACAGTACGCTCTAACCACTAGGCTACCTGCCGTGCCACAATATACTATAGTACAGTACTAACAGTACAGCTCTAATCACTAGGCTACCTGCCGTGCCACAATATACTATACTACAGTACAGTACGCTCTAACCACTAGGCTACCTGCCGTGCCACAATATACTACAGTACAGTACAGTACGCTCTAATCACTAGGCTACCTGCAGCCCCACAATATACTATAGTACAGTACAGTACAGCTCTAATCACTAGGCTACCTGCCATGCCACAATATACTATACTACAGTACTAACAGTACAGCTCTAATCACTAGGCTACCTGTCGCACCACAATATACTATAGTACAGTACAGTACAGTACACTCTAACCACTAGGGTACCTGTCGCACCACAATATACTATAGTACAGTACAGTACGCTCTAACCACTAGGGTACCTGTCGCACCACAATATACTATAGTACAGTACAGTACGCTCTAATCACTAGGCTACCTGCAGCCCCACAATATACTATAGTACAGTACAGTACGCTCTAACCACTAGGCTACCTGCCGTGCCACAATATACTATACTACAGTACTAACAGTACGCTCTAATCACTAGGCTACCTGCCGTGCCACAATATACTATAGTACAGTACAGTACGCTCTAATCACTAGGCTACCTGCCGTGCCACAATATACTATAGTACAGTACAGTACGCTCTAACCACTAGGCTACCTGCCGTGCCACAATATACTATAGTACAGTACAGTACGCTCTAACCACTAGGCTACCTGCCGTGCCACAATATACTATAGTACAGTACAGTACGCTCTAATCACTAGGCTACCTGCCGTGCCACAATATACTATAGTACAGTACAGTACGCTCTAACCACTAGGCTACCTGCCGTGCCACAATATACTATAGTACAGTACAGTACGCTCTAATCACTAGGCTACCTGCAGCCCCACAATATACTATACTACAGTACTAACAGTACAGCTCTAACCACTAGGCTACCTGCCGTGCCACAATATACTATAGTACAGTACAATACGCTCTAATCACTAGGCTACCTGCCGTGCCACAATATACTATAGTACAGTACAGTACGCTCTAACCACTAGGCTACCTGCCGTGCCACAATATACTATAGTACAGTACAGTACGCTCTAACCACTAGGCTACCTGCCGTGCCACAATATACTATAGTACAGTACAGTACGCTCTAACCACTAGGCTACCTGCCGTGCCACAATATACTATAGTACAGTACAGTACGCTCTAATCACTAGGCTACCTGCAGCCCCACAATATACTATAGTACAGTACAGTACGCTCTAACCACTAGGCTACCTGCAGCCCCACAATATACTATACTACAGTACTAACAGTACAGCTCTAATCACTAGGCTACCTGCCGTGCCACAATATACTATAGTATATAATAGTATATACTATGCTCTAACCGCTAGGCTATTAAATTGACTTGATGTTGATTATCTGTTGTTGTCTGCTTGATTTACAGCAGGTTCTGGTTAGATTTAAACAGAGAAACCATTAGGTTAATGCCTTTAGGTTTTCATATGTTTTTGTACCACAGATTGGACACCGAGTTTTACTGTGGCAATTGTGTAGGATAGACTATTGCGCAACACCCAACGCTCTTCCTATGAATTATTCTGGATATAATGACAACAAATGACATAACCTAGTGGGCTTCTTCACAAAATGATCTGGTCATGAAATAACATGACATGCATTTTGGTTTCTGTGTTACACCTGCAATTTTAAACAATAGAAGGGTCTTGAAGTAGCCTACTTGAACTTACATTATGAGCCCCGAAAAAGCCTTGAAAATTAGAAATTTCCTCAATTTGGTGCTTGAAAACGTCCTTGTAATTATTGTAGCCAATGTATATGTTATTTTGCTGCCTTATAATTATCCGTAATTTCATTTTTTGACAAGTTTGTGAGAGATGTGGCCACTTTCGTTTTGCTTCCCACCGCTTCAATTGAAATGTGTTGCGCTACTCTTTTGCGGGTAAAAACCACGTGCGGTTATTATAAGGAACACAACATCTGATGACTCCTTCCGTTTAAATAAAGGAACCTGGTTTTTGGTCACGTTTCTAATTATAAAAACAGCTATGCTGAAATTCAAATGGATCTGATTAATGCAACAGGTATTCATTATGTGTCCCTGTGTCGGCCATGTAGGCTACAGGAAAATCACCACGCATCCAAATCTATTGAGTCAGGCAATGTCCCCATTATTCTCACACATTGTAGAACATAATAATAATTTGAATTTCAATGCAATGGCAAGGACTAAAAACTGCACTATTCTGTGGTAATGGCACTTTTCTGTGCCCATTTAGGCCAATTATTTTTTAGAAAGACCCTAAATGCATTACTGTTTATGATGTATTGATTTATTTTTCTTGTTGTGATGTAACTGTTTTAACCTTGTTTGGAACCTAGGAAGCAGCCAATCGGAGATCCAATTAAATTAAAAAAATTGCATGTGATTGTTGTGAGATTTGTAGTGGTCGTTGTATCGTGCTATGCATTACCCCAGCAGCAGTGGCATTGTATCGTACTATGCATTAGCCAGCAGCAGTGGCGTTGTATCGTGCTATGCATTAGCCCAGCAGCAGTGGCGTTGTATCGTGCTATGCATTAGCCCAGCAGCAGTGGCATTGTATCGTGCTATGCATTAGCCCAGCAGCAGTGGCGTTGTATCGTGCTATGCATTAGCCCAGCAGCAGTGGCATTGTATCGTGCTATGCATTAGCCCAGCAGCAGTGGCATTGTATCGTGCTATGCATTAGCCCAGCAGCAGTGGCATTGTATCGTGCTATGCATTAGCCCAGCAGCAGTGGCGTTGTATCGTGCTATGCATTAGCCCAGCAGCAGTGGCGTTGTATCGTGCTATGCATTAGCCCAGCCGCAGTGGCATTGTATCGTGCTATGCATTAGCCCAGCAGCAGTGGCGTTGTATCGTGCTATGCATTAGCCCAGCAGCAGTGGCATTGTATCGTGCTATGCATTAGCCCAGCAGCAGTGGCGTTGTATCGTGCTATGCATTAGCCCAGCAGCAGTGGCATTGTATCGTGCTATGCATTAGCCCAGCAGCAGTGGCATTGTATCGTGCTATGCATTAGCCCAGCAGCAGTGGCATTGTATCGTGCTATGCATTAGCCCAGCAGCAGTGGCGTTGTATCGTGCTATGCATTAGCCCAGCAGCAGTGGCGTTGTATCGTGCTATGCATTAGCCCAGCCGCAGTGGCATTGTATCGTGCTATGCATTAGCCCAGCAGCAGTGGCGTTGTATCGTGCTATGCATTAGCCCAGCAGCAGTGGCATTGTATCGTGCTATGCATTAGCCCAGCAGCAGTGGCATTGTATCGTGCTATGCATTAGCCCAGCAGCAGTGGCATTGTATCGTGCTATGCATTAGCCCAGCAGCAGTGGCATTGTATCGTGCTATGCATTAGCCCAGCAGCAGTGGCATTGTATCGTGCTATGCATTAGCCCAGCAGCAGTGGCGTTGTATCGTGCTATGCATTAGCCCAGCAACAGTGGCGTTGTATCATGCTATGCATTAGCCCAGCAGCAGTGGCATTGTATCGTGCTATGCATTAGCCCAGCAGCAGTGGCATTGTATCGTGCTATGCATTAGCCCAGCAGCAGTGGCATTGTATCGTGCTATGCATTAGCCCAGCAGCAGTGGCGTTGTATCGTTCTATGCATTAGCCCAGCAGCAGTGGCGTTGTATCGTGCTATGCATTAGCCCAGCAGCAGTGGCATTGTATCGTGCTATGCATTAGCCCAGCAGCAGTGGCGTTGTATCGTGCTATGCATTAGCCCAGCAGCAGTGGCATTGTATCGTGCTATGCATTATCCCAGCCGCAGTGGCGTTGTATCGTGCTATGCATTAGCCCAGCAGCGGCATTGTATCGTGCTATGCATTATCCCAGCAGCCATAGCATTGTATCGTGCTATGCATTAGCCCAGCAGCAGTGGCATTGTATCGTGCTATGCATTAGCCCAGCAGCAGTGGCATTGTATCGTGCTATGCATTAGCCCAGCAGCAGTTGCATTGTATCGTGCTATGCATTAGCCCAGCAGCAGTGGCATTGTATCGTGCTATGCATTAGCCCAGCAGCAGTTGCATTGTATCGTGCTATGCATTAGCCCAGCAGCAGTGGCATTGTATCGTGCTATGCATTAGCCCAGCAGCAGTGGCGTTGTATCGTGCTATGCATTAGCCCAGCAGCAGTGGCATTGTATCGTGCCATGCATTAGCCCAGCAGCAGTGGCGTTGTATCGTGCTATGCATTAGCCCAGCAGCAGTGGCATTGTATCGTACTATGCATTAGCCCAGCAGCAGTGGCATTGTATCGTACTATGCATTAGTCCAGCAGCAGTGGCGTTGTACCGTGCTATGCATTAGCCCAGCAGCAGTGGTTTTGTATCGTGCTATGCATTAGCCCAGCAGCAGTGGTTTTGTATCGTGCTATGCATTAGCCCAGCAGCAGTGGCATTATATCGTGCTATGCATTAGCACAGCAGTAGTGGCATTGTATCGTGCTATGCATTAGCCCAGCAGCAGTGGCGTTGTATCGTGCTATGCATTAGCCCAGCAGTAGTAACGCTGTATCGTGCTATGCATTAGCCCAGCAGTAGTAACGCTGTATCGTGCTATGCATTATCCCAGCAGCAGTGGCGTTGTATCGTGCTGTGCATTAGCACAGCAGTAGTGGCGCTGGCAATAGATGTAACCCATTATGATCCATCACATTCTCTTTCCTAATAGACCACCACAAACACACACCCCACAGCGCAGGTTTCAGGCATGACAGGCTTTCAGCCATCATTCTAACGATAATGACACGTTAAAGAGTTCTCCGCTAGCTTACCAGTGATACAAACAGTGGAAAACCATAGCCTTATGTTACCATGGGGCTATCTAGAGAGCTGAAGTGAACTAGGTTACTGCTACGGTACCGTACGTGTTCTGTAACAGCTGACTGTTATTTTCTGCTAGTTTTCAGCTCTGTATCAGTTGATGTCATTATCTGTGATCTAGGATAGGTCAAAATGGCACCACAGACCCAGCAAGCCAAACAACGATGAGTAAGACCTAGGGAGGAAAACAAGGATGAGTCACAATGCCTTTTTGTCTTTTTGTTAATGAGACCAGCAGCATACATGCTGCAGAGAGAGAGAGAGAGAGAGAGAGAGGGAGAGAGAGAGAGAGAGAGAAAGAGAGAGAGAGAGAGAGAGAGAGAGAGAGAGAGAGAGATACAATATGTGTATGCGTTCAGCCCCAGAAGTCTATGTGCAAGCCGTATGTGTGTCTATGAGCATGCATTTTTATGGGACTGCCTAGGGCAAATTCTACTCCACATTTCACTCTGAAGACGCTCCTTACGAACCAGCTACACCCAACCATCTGGCTAGGCGAGTGTACAAAGCACCACACCAGTGCCTCCAACCAGAATCATAGTCCATAATTTTCTGTTTGTTTCATGACAATTCTTCATGTTGAATCGGTGAAAACAGCCGGTGATTGCCGGCACCGAGCAGGTGGTCACTATAATACACGCGATATGACGTCCGTTGTAGCCCTTGTTGAGGGCTAGCGCACACCATGCTAGCGCACACCATGCTAGCGCACACCATGCTAGACACACCATGCTAGACACACCATGCTAGACACACCATGCTAGACACACCATGCTAGACACACCATGCTAGCGCACACCATGCTAGACACACCATGCTAGCGCACACCATGCTAGCGCACACCATGCTAGACAAAGAATCAGCTGCTTTGTCTGGACTCAGGTACAAAAGCAGCATGACTCAGTGTGTGTTCCAAATGGCACCCCATTCACCTGGTTAGAGCCCTATGGTCCCTGGTCAGAAGTAGTGCACTATATAGGGAATAGAACCCCAAGGTCCCTGGTCAGAAGTAGTGCACTGTATAGGGAATAGAGCCCTATGGTCCCTGGTCTAAAGTAGTGCACTATATAGGGAATAGAGCCCTATGGTCCCTGGTCTAAAGGAGTGTACTATATAGTGAATAGAGTCCTATGGTCCCTGGTCTAAAGTAGTGCACTATATAGGGAATAGAACCCCAAGGTCTCTGGTCAGAAGTAGTGCACTATATAGGGAATAGAGTCCTATGGTTCCTGGTCAGAAGTAGTGCACTATATATGGAATAGAGTCCTATGGTCCCTGGTCAGAAGTAGTGCACTATACAGGGAATAGAGCCCTATGGTCCCTGGTCTAAAGGAGTGTACTATATAGTGAATAGAGTCCTATGGTCCCTGGTCAGAAGTAGTGCACTATATAGGGAATAGAGCCCTATGGTCCCTGGTCTAAAGGAGTGTACTATATAGTGAATAGAGTCCTATGGTCCCTGGTCTAAAGTAGTGCACTATATAGTGAATAGAGTCCTATGGTCCCTGGTCAGAAGTAGTGCACTATGTGTAACTGTTTACTTGGAATGAGGGAGAGAATAAAAGGAGATAAAGGGAGAGTGAAATAGGAGCCAGGTTCAAATATGCAGAAGGATAGAAGTATATATGAAAGAATGAGGACAGCGTGAGTTTATTCATGAATGTGTACAGTATATATTACAATGAGAAAGAAAGAGTGAGAGGAGGAGGAAGATAGGAGGAATGAAGGGTGAGAGGAGAATGAGAGCTGTATGAAGAGAGGAGAATGATAGCTATATGAAGAGAGGAGAAGGATGGCTGTATGAAGAGAGGAGAATGATAGCTATATGAAGAGAGGGGAATGATGGCTATATGAAGAGAGGAGAATGATAGCTATATGAAGAGAGGGGAAGGATGGCTATATGAAGAGAGGGGAATGATAGCTATATGAAGAGAGGGTAATGATAGCTATATGATGATAGCTATATGAAGAGAGGAGAATGATAGCTATATGAAGAGAGGAGAATGATAGCTATATGAAGAGAGGGGAAGGATGGCTATATGAAGAGAGGGGAATGATAGCTATATGAAGAGAGGGTAATGATAGCTATATGATGATAGCTATATGAAGAGAGGAGAATGATAGCTATATGAAGAGAGGAGAAGGATGGCTATATTAAGAGAGGGGAATGATAGCTATATGAAGAGAGGGGAATGATGGCTATATGAAGAGAGGGTAATGATAGCTATATGATGATAGCTATATGAAGAGAGGAGAATGATAGCTATATGAAGAGAGGAGAATGATAGCTATATGAAGAGAGGGGAATGATAGCTATATGAAGACAGGAGAATGATAGCTATATGAAGAGAGGGGAATGATAGCTATATGAAGAGAGGGGAAGGATGGCTATATGAATATGCTATATGGACTTTTGATGCAGGGCTAAGTTTAAACATTAATCATGTGTTTTTTCCCTTGTATGCACACACACACACACACACACACACACACACACACACACACACACACACACACACACACACACACACATACATACACACACTCACACGTATTCCTCTGTAGGCTTCCCTCTGTGTTGAAACGAGCTCAGTGATAAACAGGCTTCCCTCTTTGTTGAAGCAACCTCAGTGCTAGACAGGCTTCCCTCTGTGTTGAAGCAACCTCAGTGCTAGACAGGCTTCCTTCTGTGTTTAAGCAACCTCAGTGCTAGACAGGCTTCCCTCTGTGTTGAAGCAACCTCAGTGCTAGACAGGCTTCCCTCTGTGTTATAGCAACCTCAGTGCTAGACAGGCTTCCCTCTGTGTTGAAGCAGGCTCAGTGCTAGACAGGCTTCCCTCTGTGTTGAAGCAACCTCAGTGCTAGACAGGCTTCCTTCTGTGTTGAAGCAACCTCAGTGCTAGACAGGCTTCCCTCTGTGTTGAAGCAACCTCAGTGCTAGACAGGCTTCCCTCTGTGTTATAGCAACCTCAGTGCTAGACAGGCTTCCCTCTGTGTTGAAGCAACCTCAGTGCTAGACAGGCTTCCTTCTGTGTTGAAGAAACCTCAGTGCGAGACAGGCTTCCCTCTGTGTTGAAGCAGCATCAGTGCTAGACAGGCTTCCTTCTGTGTTGAAGCAGGCTCAGTGCTAGACAGGCTTCCCTCTGTGTTAAAGCAACCTCAGTGCTAGACAGGCTTCCCTCTGTGTTAAAGCAACCTCAGTGCTAGACAGGCTTCCCTCTGTGTTAAAGCAACCTCAGTGCTAGACAGGCTTCCCTCTGTGTTGAAGCAGGCTCAGTGCTAGACAGGCTTCCCTCTGTGTTGAAGCAAGCTCTTCCCTCAGGCATGGAGAATCAAAGGCTGCTCGCCCTATGACATCTGGCTTTCACAGTACGCCACGCCGTCACACACACACACACACACACACACACACGCACGCACACACACACACACACACACACACACACACACACACGGACCCACAGATGCCAAGATGCATTGCACACAGGCACCCCTCACATATAATGACAGTTGTTGGTCGTAGTGCCTGAGACAGAAGTGGATGTATGTATGTTTTGGGAGGTAGAGAAGAGAAGAGAGCTCTGTGTATGAATGTGCTTTAGATGAGGGTGATGGGAGGTAGAGAAGACAACTCTGTGTATGAATGTGGTTTAGATGAGGGTGTTGGGAGGTAGAGAAGAGGGCTCTGTGTATGAATGTGATTTAGATGAGGGTGTTGGGAGGTAGAGAACACAGCTCTGGGTATGAATGTGGTTTAGAGGAGGGTGATGGGAGCTAGAGAACACAGCTCTGTGTATGAATGTGGTTTAGAGGTGGGTGTTGGGAGCTAGAGAACACAGCTCTGTGTGTGAATGTGGTTTAGAGGTGGGTGTTGGGAGCTAGAGAACACAGCTCTGTGTATGAATGTGGTTTAGAGGTGGGTGTTGGGAGCTAGAGAACACAGCTCTGTGTATGAATGTGGTTTAGAGGTGGGTGTTGGGAGCTAGAGAACACAGCTCTGTGTATGAATGTGGTTTAGAGGTGGGTGTTGGGAGCTAGAGAACACAGCTCTGTGTATGAATGTGGTTTAGAGGTGGGTGTTGGGAGCTAGAGAACACAGCTCTGTGTATGAATGTGGTTTAGAGGTGGGTGTTGGGAGCTAGAGAACACAGCTCTGTGTATGAATGTGGTTTAGAGGTGGGTGTTGGGAGGTAGAGAACACAGCTCTGTGTATGAATGTGGTTTAGAGGAGGGTGATGGGAGCTAGAGAACACAGCTCTGGGTATGAATGTGGTTTAGAGGTGGGTGTTGGGAGCTAGAGAACACAGCTCTGTGTATGAATGTGGTTTAGAGGTGGGTGTTGGGAGCTAGAGAACACAGCTCTGGGTATGAATGTGGTTTAGAGGAGGGTGTGTGTGTGTTGGAAGGGTTGGGGCTATCTTATCTCACAGTAAAGGTTTAATATTCCATACACGTCCTAGCGTCTATCACCCTAACCCCAGCACAAACCCTCCACTGGAATTGCATCAGTCTCTCCACAATATTTAGTGAGTAAAGTGGTGTTATTTACATGTATTGATAATGAAAAGATAAGGCCCTCAGGTGGATTTATCCATTGGTAGACTAATCTGTCACACACACACACACACACACACACACACACACACACACACACCCTCGCTACTCCTGTTGAGTAGGCAGGTATTTCTCTTTTCATCAGTATCTCGACAATGAACCATTTATTTCACCTGCATAGCATTTGAAGACAGTCCCATGACAATACTGCCACCTGCAGGCAGCAGTTATTAACTGTAGGCTATAGTGGGGTCATGAGGTGGTTTATAATAATGGTGGTTTACAATACTGATTCGGGTGATATCAGACACGGAATGTTCCCTAAACTCCATAAAGTGCAATACATTTGAGCAGGGCCTATAGGGAATTGAGAACACAATCAGTGTCTGACATTCTGGAGAATTTGGGACATAGCCAAATGTACTGCCGTGATTGTTTTATGATTGTCACATTGTCATTGTGACCTTGCATTCTCAGACAGAAAATATTGATGTTTGTCTCATCCAGAGGAAAAGGGATAATGGTGCTATTGGAAGAAGTGTGTGCTGATTGCATGTGTTGTTTATCCATGAGTAATTTGTTGTGATCAAGGCAGAAAGGTGAACCTGTGGGGTTTAGTTGGTGGGGCACTTTGGGGTGACAGGATTTGCTTTGTGGGTTTGGATGCTAGCTGGCCTGTGAGTCGCTTTAGGTAGAAGGGTCGGCTAAATTGCATATTTTTTAAGACAGTGACAGCCTTGGCTTGCAGGACATGCATAACAATCTACTACACCTGTTGTGACAAAATATATATAACTATACCTTTTTATAGAACTACACCATCTTATAGAACTGTACCCTCTTATAGAACTATACCATCGTCTATCTTTTTGAACTATACCATCTTATTGAACTATACCATCTTATAGAACTATACCATTGTCTATCTTATTGAACTATACCATCTTATAGAACTATACCATCGTCTATCTTATTGAACTATACCATCTAAAAGAACTATACCATCTCATAGAAATATACCATCTTATAGAACTATACCATCTTATGGAACTATACCAACTCATGGAACTATACCATCTCATAGAACTATACCATCTTATAGAACTATACCATCTCATAGAACTATACCATCTTATAGAACTATACCATCTTCTATCTTATTGAACTTTACCATCTTATAGATCTATACCATCTTATAGAACTAAACCATCTTATAGAACTATACCATCTTCTATCTTGTTGAACAACACCAGCTTATAGAACTACAACATCTTATAGAAATATACCATCTTATAGAACTATACCATCTTCTATCTTATTGAACTATACCATGTTATAGAACTGTACCATCTTCCATCTTATTGAACTACACCATCTTATAGAACTGTACCCTCTTATAGAACTATACCATCTCATAGATCTATACCATATTCCATCTTATTGAACAATACCATCTTTTGAAATAAACCATCTTCCATGTTATTGAACTATAACATCTTGTAGAACTATACCATCTTCCATCCTATTGAACAATATCATCTTATAGAAAAATACCATCTTCCATCCTATTGAACAATATCATCTTATTTAACTATACCATCTTATAGAACTATACAATCTTTCATCTTATTGAACTATACCATCTTACAGAACTACACAAACTTATATCTTATAGAACTATACCATCTTCTATCTTATTGAACTATACCATCTATATAACTACACAAACGTATATCTTATTGAACTACACCATCTTATAGAACTGAACCCTCTTATAGAACTATACCATCTTATATAACAATACCATCTTCCATCTTATTGAACAATACCATCTTATTGAACTATATCATCTTCTATCTTACTGAACTATACCATCTTAAAGAACTACACCATCTTATAGAACTATACCATCTTATAGAACTATACCATCTCATAGAACTATACCATCTTCTATCTTATTGAACTATACCATCTTATAGAACTGTACCATCTTCCATCTTATTGAACTATACCATCTTATTGAACTAAAACATGTTCCATCTTATTGAACTATACCATCTTCCATCTTATTGAACTATACCATCTTATAGAACTATACCATCTTCCATCTTATTGAACTATACCATCTATATAGAACTATACCATCTTATAGAACTGTACCATCTTCCATCTTATTGAACTATACCATCTTATTGAACTATAACATCTTCAATCTTATAGAACTATACCATCTTCCATCTTATTGAACTATACCATCTATATAGAACCATACCATCTTATAGAACTGTACCATCTTCCATCTTATTGAACTACACCATCTTATTGAACTATAACATCTTCCATCTTATTGAACTATACCATCTTCGATCTTATTGAACTATACCATCTTATTGAACTATACCATCTTATTGAACTATACCATCTTATAGAACTATACCATCTTTCATCTTATTGAACTATACCATCTATATAGAACTATACCATCTTATAGAACTATACCATCTAAAATAACTATACGATCTTATAGATCTATAACAACTTATAAAATACAAACGATTGACCAAGTTAGCTGCGGAACAATAATAAGGACATCTAATGGAACTTCCATCTCATAGAACTATACCATCATATGGAACTATACTATCTTCCATCTTGTAGAACTATACCATCTAGCATCTAAGAGAACTATATCATCTTATAGAACTATACCATCATTTAGAACTATACCATCTCACAGAACTATAATATCTCATAGAACTATAACATCATTTAGAACTATACCATCTTATAGAACTATACCATCTCATGGAACTATACCATCTCATAGAACTGTAATATCTCATAGAACTATACCATCTCATAGAACTGTAATATCTCATAGAACTATACCATCTTATAGAACTATACCATCTCATGGAACTATACCATCTCATAGAACTGTAATATCTCATAGAACTATACCATCTCATAGAACTGTAATATCTCATAGAACTATACCATCTTATAGAACTATACCATCTCATAGAACTATACCATCTTATAGAACTATACCATCTTATAGAACTATACCATCATTTAGAACTATACCATCTTATGGAACTATACCATCTTATAGAACTATACCATCTCATAGAACTATACCATCTTATAGAACTATACCATCATTTAGAACTATATCATCTCATGGAACTATACCATCTCATGGAACTATACCATTTTATAGAACTACACAAACTTATATCTTATTGAACTATAACATCTTATAGAACTATACCATCTTATAGAACTATACCATACTAAAGAACTACACAAACCTATATCTTATTGAACTATACCATATTCTATCTTATTGAACTATACATTTTTATAGAACTAAACCATCTCATCGAACTATACCATCTCATAGAACTATATCCTTTTATAGAACTATACATTCTTATAGAACTATACCATCTTCTATCTTATAGAACTATACCATCTTATTGAACTATACCATCTTATTGAACTATACCATTTTATAGAACTACACAAACTTATATCTTATTGAACTATACCATCTTATAGAACTATACCATCTTATAGAACTATACCATCTCATAGAACTATATCCTTTTATAGAACTATACATTCTTATAGAACTATACCATCTTCTATCTTATAGAACTATACCATCTTATTGAACTATACCATCTTATTGAACTATACCATTTTATAGAACTACACAAACTTATATCTTATTGAACTATACCATCTTATAGAACTATACCATCTTATAGAACTATACCATACTATAGAACTACACAAACCTATATCTTATTGAACTATACCATCTTCTATCTTATTGAACTATACCATTTTATAGAACTATACATTCTTATAGAACTATACCATCTTATAGAACTATACCATCTCATAGAATGATACCATCTTATAGAACTATACCATCTCATGGAACTATACCATCTCATAGAACCATACCATCTTATGGAACTATACCATCTTATAGAACGATACCATCTTATTGAACTATACAATCTTATGGAACTATACCATCTCATAGAACCATACCATCTTATGGAACTATACCATCTTATAGAACGATACCATCTTATTGAACTATACCATCTCATGGAACTATACCATCATTTAGAACTATACCATCATTTAGAACTACACCATCTCATGGAACTATACCATCTCATGGAACTATACCATCTCATGGAACTATACCATCTCATAGAACTATACCATCTCATGGAACAATACCATCTCATAGAACTATACCATCTTATGGAACTATACCATCTTATAGAACTATACCATCTTATAGAACTAAACCATCTCATAGAACTATACCATCTTATGGAACTATACCATCTTATAGAACGATACCATCTTATTGAACTATACCATCTTATGGAACTATACCATCTTATAGAACCATACCATCTCATAGACCTATACCATCTCATAGAACTATACCATCTCATAGAACTATACCAACTCATGGAACTATACCATCTCATGGAACTATATTATCTCATATAACTATACCATCTCATGGAACTATACCATATCATGGAACTATACTATCTCATGGACCTATACCATCTCATGGAAATATACCATCTCATGGAACTATATCATCTCATGGAACTATAATATCTTATAGAACGACACAATCTCATGGAACTATACCATCTCATGGAACTATACCATCTCATGGAACTATATCATCTCATGGAACTATACCATCTCATAGAACTATACCATCTCATGGAACTATATCATCTCATGGAACTATACCATCTCATAGAACTATACCATCTCATGGAACTATACCATCTTATGGAACTATACCATCTTATAGAACGATACCATCTTATAGAACTATACCATCTTATGGAACTATGCCATCTTATAGAACCATACCATCTCATAGACCTATACCATCTCATAGAACTATACCATCTTATAGAACTATACCATCTCATAGAACGATACCATCTCATAGAAATATGAACTATACCATCTCATGGAACTATAATATCTCATAGAACTAAACCATCTCATGGAACTATACCATCTCTTGGAACTATATCATCTCATGGAACTATACCATCTCATGGAAATATACCATCTCATGGAAGTATACCATCTCATGGAACTATACCATCTCATGGAACTAAACCATCTTATGGAACTACACCATCTCATGGAACTATACCATCTCATAGAACTATACCATCTTATGGAACTATACCATCTTATAGAACTATACAATCTTATAGAACTATACCATCTCATAGAACTATACCATCTTATGGAACTATACCATCTCATGGAACTATACCATCTCATAGAACTATACCATCTTATGGAACTATACCATCTTATAGAACTATACAATCTTATAGAACTATACCATCTCATAGAACTATACCATCTTATGGAACTATACCATCTCATAGAACGATACCATCTTATAGAACTATACCATCTTATGGAACTATACCATCTTATAGAACCATACCATCTCATAGACCTATACCATCTCATAGAACTATACCATCTTATATAACTATACCATCTCATAGAAGATACCATCTCATAGAAATAAACCATCTTGTGGAACTATAACATCTTATACAACTATACCATCTCATAGAACTATACCATCTCATAGAACTATACCAACTCATGGAACTATACCATCTCATGGAACTATATTATCTCATATAACTATACCATCTCATGGAACTATAGTATCTCATGGACCTATACCATCTCATGGAACTATACCATCTCATGGAACTATACCATCTCATGGAACTATAATATCTTATAGAACGACACCATCTCATGGAACTAAACCATCTCATGGAACTATACCATCTCATAGAACTATACCATCTTATAGAACTATACCATCTTATAGAACTATACCATCTTATGGAACTATACCATCTTATAGAACAATACCATCTTATGGAACTATGCCATCTTATAGAACCATACCATCTCATAGACCTATATCATCTCATAGAACTATACCATCTCATAGAAATATGAACTATACCATCTCATAGAACTATACCATCTCATAGAACTATACCATCTCATGGAACTATACCATCTCATGGAACTATACCATCTCTTGGAACTATATCATCTCATGGAAATATACCATCTCATGGAAGTATACCATCTCATGGAACTATACCATCTCATGGAACTATACCATCTCATGGAACTATACCATCTCATGGAACTATACCATCTCATGGAACTATACCATCTCATGGAACTATACCATCTCATGGAACTATACCATCTCATGGAACTATACCATCTCATGGAACTATACCATCTCATGGAACTATACCATCTTATGGAACTATACCATCTTATGGAACTATACCATCTCATGGAACTATACCATCTCATGGAACTACACCATCTCATGGAACTACACCATCTCATGGAACTACACCATCTCATGGAACTACACCATCTCATGGAACTACACCATCTCATGGAACTACACCATCTTATGGAACTATACCATCTCATGGAACTATACCATCTTATAGAACGATACCATCTTATTGAACTATTGTCAGGACCCGGTTTCGAACCTGGGTCTCCGGAGTGAGAAACAGTCACTTAACCAACTGAGCCACGAATAGACAGCAGAACCCAGAAGATGAGGCAGACACAGCAGTACTTAAGACGGTGTATTTAATAAAGAAAAAATCCTAAAATACAAAAAATGGCAAATCCAAAAGGTGGTAGGAAAAACACAAAAAGACCTCAAAAGAAACTCACCAAAAATAAACAAAAACAAAAACAGAATACCACAAGAACGTCACCCGGAATCGACAAGAGCACACAGAACACTAGGGCAGGGTGCTAACATACAAACACAGAGCACAGAACTGAGGGAAACAAAGGGTTTAAATACAATCAGGGGAAAACGAGACACAGGTGCAAATAATAATGGGGATCAAGGGAAAAACATAGGGACAAAAAGCACAATGGGGGCATCTACTGACCAAAACCCGGAAGAACCCTGGCCAAATCCTGACAGAATCCCCCCCCCTGGTAACGGCTCCTGACGTTCCTACCAGCTCTCTCAGGGTGGAGGACCCTGAACTGACGAATGAGGTCAGGGTCCAGGATGTCTTTGGCAGGAACCCAGGAGCGCTCCTCAGGACCGTAGCCTTCCCAGTCCACCAGATACTGCCAGGACCGCTGCACCCGGCGGGAATCCAGTATCCGGTGGACGGTATAAGCCGGCTGGCCTCCAATGACACGAGGCGGAGGGGGAGGTCTGTCTGCCGGGACAAGGGGAAAAAACAACAGGTTTTAACAATGACACATGAAATGTGGGATTAATCTTAAGGGATCTGGGTAAGTGTAGGCGATAAGAAACTGGGTTAACTCTCCTGGCAACCTTGAAGGGACCGATGTATTTTTGGGACAGCTTGCGAGACTCCACCCGTAGAGGTAAGTCTCTTGTGGAGAGCCAGACTCTCTGGCCGGGGCGCAGGGTAGGCCCGGGACGGCGACGTCTGTTGGCTTGTTGTTGATACCTCTGTGAGGAACGCATCAGATTAAGACGGGTCTTCCTCCACATAAGCCGACAGCGTCTGACGAACCTCAAGGCTGAAGGCACTCTGACTTCTGCGTCCTGGTCCGGGAACAATGGAGGAGCATAGCCAAACTGACACTCGTGCGGGGACATACCAGTGGAGGAGGAGCGCAAGGTGTTGTGCGCGTATTCGGCCCAAACAATAAAGGATGACCATGTGGACGGGTTGTCACGAGTCATACATCGGAGGGTGGTTTCCAGCTCTTGATTCATCCTCTCTGTTTGGCCGTTGGACTCCGGATGGTACCCTGAAGATAGACTGGCAGAAGCCCCCATGAGTTGGCAGAAGGCCTTCCAAAACCTTGAGGCGAACTGGGGACCTCTGTCAGAAACCACATCTTGAGGAATGCCGAAGACTCGGAACACATGATTAATTACCAACTCAGCCGTTTCCTTGGCAGAAGGTAACTTAGTCAGAGGGACGAACCTGGCCGCCTTTGAAAACCTGTCGATTATGACTAGGATAGTAGTATTGCCATGGGATGGAGGAAGTCCAGTAATAAAGTCCAATGAGATATGGGACCAGGGTCTGTGGGGAACAGGTAAAGGGTGAAGGAGTCCTTGAGGGCGGAGGTGAGAAGATTTGCCCTGGCAGCACACGGGGCAGGCATTGACGAAAGTGGCAACGTCTTCTCTTATGGTAGGCCACCAGAACTTACGCTGGATGAACTCCAAGGTGCGACCTACGCCCGGATGACAGGTGAGGCGAGAGGAGTGCCCCCACAGAAGGACCTGAGTCCTCACTGCCTTGGGGACAAACAACCGATTGGCAGGGCCTCCTTTAGGGTCCGGTTCGCTAGCTTGAGCACGTCTCACGGTATCCTCAACTTGCCACGAGATCGGAGCCACAATCTTAGCAGCAGGAAGGACAGGCATGTCCGTGTCATCTCGAATGGCAGGGGCGTAGACTCGGGACAGGGCATCCGGTTTGAGATTCTTCGACCCGGGCCGATAGGTGAGGATAAACTGGAATCGATTGAAGAAAAGAGACCATCTAGCTTGTCTAGAGTTCAATCGCTTCGCCTGCTGGATATACTCCAGATTTTTGTGGTCCGTAAGCACTTGAAACTGGTGAGAAGCCCCCTCGAGCCAGTGTCTCCATTCCTTCAATGCCATCTTAACCGCTAGGAGTTCACGATCCCCCACATCGTAGTTCCTCTCAGTCGGGGTAAGCCGGTGTGAGAAGAAAGCGCACGGATGAAGCTTCTTGTCTTCACCCCTCTGAGACAGGACAGCTCCAACACCAACCTCTGATGCGTCTACCTCCACCACAAATGGTTCATCCGTAGTCGGTAGTATCAGGATGGGAGCAGAGAGGATGCGCTGCTTGAGTCCTTGGAAGGCCGTCTCAGCTTCTCTTCCCCAAAAACCTTGCATTGCCACCTTTGGTTAAAGCTGAGAGAGGAGCTGCCACCAAACTGAAGTTCTTGATGAACTTGCGGTAAAAGTTTGTGAAGCCCAGGAAACGCTGAACATCCTTAACGGATTTGGGGGTGGGCCAATCCGCTACCGCCCCTACCTTCCTAGGGTCCATTTGGACTCGACCGGGTTCCACTACAAATCCCAGGAATTGTACTCGGGATGAATGGAATTCACATTTTTCCGGCTTAACATACAGATGGCTGTCCAGGAGGCGTTTGAGTACTTGTCTGACATGCTTAGTGTGTTCTTGAAGGGAGCTCGAAAAGATGAGGATGTCATCCAAGTAAACGAACACAAATATGTTAAGCATATCCCTAAGCACATCGTTTATGAGCGCTTGGAACACCGCTGGGGCGTTGGTCAGGCCGAAGGGCATCACCAAGTATTCATAGTGACCAGTAGGCGTGTTGAAAGCGGTCTTCCACTCGTCACCAGGTCTGATCCGCACAAGATGGTATGCGTTCCGCAGGTCAAGCTTAGTGAAAACAACTGCTTCCTGGAGCAGCTCGAAGGCTGTGGCCATAAGGGGTAGCGGGTAACGGTTACGGACGGTTATGTCATTGAGTCCCCGGTAGTCGATGCAAGGACGTAATCCACCGTCTTTCTTGGCCACAAAGAAAAACCCTGCTCCCGCCGGGGAGGTGGATGGACGCATGAGGCCTGCTTCCAGAGCGTCCTTGATGTAGGTATCCATAGCTGCTTGTTCGGGTGGAGATAGGGAAAAGATCCGACCCCTGGGGGGGCAAGTGCCCGGAAACAGGTCGATGGGGCAATCGTAAGGTCTATGGGGTGGTAGCATGGTGGCCCTCTGTTTGCTAAACACCAGTTTGAGGTCATGGTAACACTCGGGAACTCGGGTCAGGTCGATGGATTCTAAAGACTCGGGAGTAGACTTCGGGGAATTCTGGAAAATACAAGTAGCTTGGCACGTAGGACCCCACTGCTTGATAGTGCCCACAGACCAGTCGATGTGAGGGTTATGGCTGTGAAGCCAGGGGTATCCAAGGACGAGAGGGAACTCGGAACAGGAGATCAAATGAAAGTTCATCAATTCCTGGTGTTGTGAAACTGAAAGTCTCAAGGAGGTAGTGACATGAGTGACAAGTCCAGATCCCAAAGGGCTTCCATCCAATGTAGTAACCCTCATGGGGTCACTTAGAGGTTCAGAAGGAACGCCATTCTCCTTCGCCCAGACACCATCCATGAAGTTACCTGCGGCTCCAGAGTCTACCAAGGCTTGAAGGTGAAGCTTGTGATTGTCCCAGGAGAGGGTGACTGGAATGAGCAGACGGGAGTTGGACGGATGGGAGGAGGTTATGTTTCCCGTTACAGTTCCCCCCGGTCTGTACGGGACAGAGCGTTTCCCTGGAGCCCGGGACACGTGGAACGGAAATGGCCCGGTTTGCCGCAATATAGACAGCGTCGCTCCCTCATCCGGCGGTCTCTCTCAGCCTGGGAGATGCGTCCAATCTGCATGGGTTCCGGTGGAGCCAGCATTGATAAAGGTGGGGACTCGGAGCTGGGACTGATAGGGGCTAGAGGTCTACGGTTGAGTTCTCTCTCTCTCAGACGCTGGTCAATGCGTGAGGCCAACTTGATCAGGGACTCGAGATTGTCCGGTGGTTCCCGAGTGGCCAGTTCATCTTGGATAGTGTCGGAAAGGCCTTTCAGAAAGCACACCGTGAGCGCCTCGTTGTTCCAGCCACTCGCTGCTGCCACCGTGCGGAACTGGATGGCATAGTCCATCACGCTGCGCCAACCTTGATGGAGAGTCAGGAGCTGTTTGGCTGAGTCAGAACCACTGCTTGGGCCTTGAAACACTCGTTTGAATTCCTCAGCAAAGGCAGAGTAGCTGGCACAGCAGGAACTATGGGCATCCCACACAGCAGTAGCCCAGGCCAGGGCTTTTTCCGACAGCAGGGTGATGATATATGCGATCTTAGACCGGTCGGTGGGAAACGACGAGGGTTGCAGCTCAAAGGAGAGAGAACATTGAGTGAGAAACCCTTTACAAGCACTTGGATCACCTGAGAACCGTTGGGGAGGTGGAAGACGAGGTTCAGCCAGGGGTTAACTGCCATGGGTACGTGAATTGAGGTACTGGGACGGGAACTGTTGCCGGGGTAAGACGATCAGATATTTGCTTAATGGAAGTCAGCATCTCCGACAGAAGATGAGAATGTCTAGCCATTAAGGCCTCTTGCTGAACCAGGGCGGCTTCGTGGCGTTGGACAGTCTCCTGGTGGTGGGACAGCATGGCAAAAAGGTCCTGGGAACTGGCTGCCTCTGGGTTCATTTTTGGCTCTGTGTTTCTGTTAGGACCCGGTTACCACGAACCTGGGTCTCCGGAGTGAGAAAAGTCAGTCACTTAACCAAGATGAGCCACGAATAGTCAGCAGAACCCAGAAGATGAGGCAAACACAGCAGTACTTAAGAACACTAGGGCACGGCTAACATACAAACACAGAGCATTTAATAAAGGGGACAATAATGGTGATCAAGTCCAGGGAAAATACAAAATGGCAAATCCCGGAAAAACAACTATACCATCTTATGGAACTATACCAGGAACCATAATCTAGACCTATACCATCTCATAGAACTATACCATCTTATATAACTATACCAAAAATACCTCAAAAGAAACCACTCACCAAAAAAAACAAAAACAGAATATACCACAAGAGAATCCACCGGAATCGACAAGAAACACAGAACACTAGGGCATGGGGTGCTAGAACTATACAAACACAGAGCACAGAACTGAGGGAAACTAAGGGTTTAAATACATGGAAATCATCTCATGGGGGAAACGAGGAACTATACCACAGGTGCAAATGGAAATAATGGGGATACCAAGAACTATACCATCTCATGGAAAAAATCACTATACCAGGTCAAAAAGCACAATGGGGAACTATACCAGATCATAGAACTATACCATCTCATGGTGACCAAAACCCAGAACAACCCTGGAACTATACCATCATTTAGAAAATCCTGAACAACTCATGTAACTATCATTTAGAACTACCATATCAGAACTATACCATCCATGGAACTATAGAACACCATCTCATTTAGAACTATACCATCTCATGGAACTATACCATCTCATGGAAATCTCATGGAACTATATACCATCTCATGGAACTATACCATCTCAGAACTATACCATCTCATAGAACATCTCATGGAAATACCATATCATAGAACTGTAATATCTCATGGAACTATACCATCTCATGGAACTATACCATCTCATGGAACTATAATATCTCATAGAACTATACCATCATTTAGAACTATACCATCTCATGGAACTATACCATCTCATAGAACTCATCTCATAGAACTATAATATCTCATAGAACTATCATCTCATGGAACTATACCATCTCATAGAACTATCATCTCATAGAACTATAATCTCATCTCATAGAACTATATATTCCCATATCATAGAACTATACCATATGGAACTACCATCTCATGGAACTATACCATCTCATGGAACTGTACCATCTCATGGAACTATATCTCATCTCATCTCAGAACTATATATCTCATCATTTAGAACATGGAACTATACCATCTCATAGAACTATACCATCTCATGGAACTATACCATCTCATAGAACTATACCATCTCATAGGAACTATACCATCTCATGGAACTATACCATCTCATGGAACTATATCTCATCTCATCTCAGACCATCTCATAGAACTATACCATCTCATGGAACTATACCATCATAGAACTATAATCTCATAGAACTATACATCTCATGGAACTATACCATCTCATGGAACTATACCATCTCATGGAACTATACTATCTCATATGGAACTATACCATCTCATGGAACTATACCATCTCATAGAATCTATACCATCTCATGGAACTATACCATCTCATGGAACTATACCACCATCTCATAGAACTATACCATCTCATGGAACTAGAACTAACCTTTGGAATCTCATGGAACTATACTGAACTATCTCATGGAACTATACCATCTATAGAACCATCTCATGGAACTATACCATCTCATGGAACTATACCATAGAACTATACCATCTATGGAACTATAATATCTTATAGAACTATACCATCTCATAGAACTATACCATCATTTAGAACTATATCCATCTTATAGAACTATACCATCTCATGGAACTATACCATCTCATAGAACTATATAGAACCATCATTATGGAACTATATCTCATCTATACCATATAGAACTATACCATCTTATAGAACTATACCATCTCATAGAACTATACCATCTTATGGAACTATACCATCATTTAGAATAGACCATCTCATAGAACGAACTATACCATCTCATCTTATAGAACTATACTTATAGAACACCATCTTATGGAACTATACCATCTTATAGAACTATATAGAACATCTTATGGAACTATACCATCTTATAGAACTATACCATCTCATAGAACTATACCATCTTATAGAACTATACCATCTTATAGAACGATACCATCTTATAGAACTATACCATCTTGTGGAACTATACCATCTTCTAGAACTATACAATCTCATAGAACTATACCATCTCATAGAACTATACCATCTTATAGAACTATACCATCTCATAGAACTATACCATCTTATGGAACTATACCATCTCATGGAACTATACCATCATTTAGAACTATACCACCATTTAGAACTACACCATCTCATGGAACTATACCATCTCATGGAACTATAATATCTCATATAATTATACCATCTCATGGAACTATACCATCTCATGGAACTATAATATCTCATAGAACTAAACCATCTCATGGAACTATACCATCTCATGGAACTATTCCATCATTTAGAACTATACCAACTCATAGAACTATACCATCATCTAGAACTATACCATCCCATGGAACTATACAATCATTTAGAACTATACCATCCCATGGAACTATAAATTCTCATGTAACTATACCATCATTTAGAACTATACCATCTCATAGAACTATACCATATCATAGAACTATACCATCTCATGGAACTATACCATCATTTAGAACTATACCATCATAGAACTATAAATTTGAACTATACCATCTCATGGAACTATAATATCTCTGGAACTATACCATCTCATGGAACTATAATTATATCTCCATACACCATCTCATGGAACTATACTCATCATACACCATCTCATGGAACTATATCATCTCATGGAACTATACCATCCATAGAACTATCATAGAACTCATATCTCATGGAACTATAATATCTCATAGAACTATACCATAGAACTATCATCTTATAGAACTATACATCATCATTTAGAACTATACCATCTCATTTAGAACTATACCATCTCAGAACTATCTCAAAGAATTATACCATCTCATGGAACTATACCATCTTATCTATACTATCATCTCATGGAACTATAATATCATCATAGAACTATACAGAACTATACCATCTCATGGAACTATACCATCTCATGAAACTATACATCATAGAACTACCATCTCATAGAACTATACCATCTCATGGAACTATACATCATCTCATAGAACTATACCATCTCATAGAACTATACCATCTCATGAAACTATACCATCTTATAGAACTATACCATCTCATGGAACTATAATATCTCATAGAACTATGGAACTATACCATCTCATGGAACTATACCATCTCATGGAACTATATATCTCATGGAACTATACCATCTCATGAAACTATACCATCTTATAGAACTATACCATCTCATGGAACTATACTATCTCATAGCTATACCATCTCATGGAACTATACCATCTCATGGAACTATACCATCTCATAGAACTATACCATCTCATAGAACTATACCATCTCATGGAACTATACAATCTCATGGAACTATACTATCTCATGGAACTATAATATCTCATGGAACAATACCATCTCATGAAACTATAAGATCTCATAGAACTCTACCATCTCATGGAACTATACCATCTCATGGAACTATACCATCTCATGGAACTATATTATCTCATAGAACTATACCATATCATGGAACTATACCATCTCTCAGAACTAAACCATCTCATGGAACTATACCATCTCATGGAACTATATCATCTCATAGAACTATACCATCTCATAGAACTATACCATCTTATAGAACTATACCATCTTATGGAACTATACCATCTTATAGAACCATACCATCTCATAGACCTATACCATCTCATAGAACTATACCATCTCATAGAACTATACTATCTCATGGAACTATACCATCTCATGGAACTATATCATCTCATAGAACTATACTATCTCATGGAACTAAACCATCTCATGGAACTATACCATCTCATGGAACTATATCATCTCATAGAACTATACCATCTCATGGAACTATATCATCTCATAGAACTATACCATCTCATAGAACTATACCATCTCATAGACCTATACCATCTCATAGAACTATACTATCTCATGGAACTAAACCATCTCATGGAACTATACCATCTCATGGAACTATATCATCTCATAGAACTATACTATCTCATGGAACTAAACCATCTCATGGAACTATACCATCTCATGGAACTATATCATCTCATAGAACTATACCATCTCATGGAACTATATCATCTCATAGAACTATACTATCTCATGGAACTAAACCATCTCATGGAGCTATACTATCATTTAGAACTATACCAGCCCATGGAACTATACAATCATTTAGAACTATACCATCCCATGGAACTATACAATCTCATGGAACTATACCATCATTTAGAACTATACCATCTCATAGAACTATACCATATCATAGAACTGTAATATCTCATTGAACTATACCATCTCATGGAACTATACCATCTCATGGAACTGTACCATCTCATGGAACTATAATATCTCATAGAACTATACCATCATTTAGAACTATACCATCTCATGGAACTATACCATCTCATAGAACTATACCATCTCATGGAACTGTACAATCATTTAGAACTATACCATCTTATAGAACTATACCATCTTATGGAACTATACCATCTTATGGAACTATACCATCTTATAGAACTATACCATCTCATAGAACTATACCATCTTATGGAACTATACCATCTTATAGATCCATACCATCTCATAGACCTATACCATCTCATAGAACTATACCATCTTATAGAACGATACCATCTTATAGAACTATACCATCTTATGGAACTATACCATCTTATAGAACCATACCATCTCATAGACCATCATCTCATAGAACTATACCATCTTATATAACTATATACCATCTCATAGAAGATACCATCTCATAGAAATAAACCATCTTGTGGAACTATAACATCTTATACAACTATACCATCTCATAGAACTATACCAACTCATGGAACTATACCATCTCATGGAACTATACTTTCTCATGGAACTATACCATCTCATGGAACTATACCATCTCATGGAACTATACCATCTCATAGAACTATACCATCTCATGGAACTATACCATCTCATGGAACTATACCATCTCATGGAACTATAATATCTCATAGAACTAAACCATCTCATGTAACTATATCATTTCATGGAACTATACCATCATTTAGAACTATACCAACTCATAGAACTATACCTTCATTTAGAACTATACCATCTCATAGAACTATACCATATCATAGAACTATAATATCTCATTGAACTATACTATCTCATGGACCTATACCATCTCATGGAACTATACCATCTCATGGAACTGTACCTTCTCATGGAACTATAATATCTCATGGAACTATATCATCTCATGGAACTATACTATCTCATGGACCTATACCATCTCATGGAACTATACCATCTCATGGAACTATACCATCTCATGGAACTATAATATCTTATAGAATGACACCATCTCATAGAACTATACCATCATTTAGAACTATACCATCATTTATAACTCCACCATCTCATGGAACTATACCATCTCATAGAACTATACCATCACATAGAACTATACCATCTTATAAATCTATAACATCTCATAGAACTATAACATCTCATAGAACTATAATATCGCATAGAACTATAACATCTCATAGAACTTTAATATCTCATAGAACTATAACATCTTATAGATCTATAACATCTTTTTGGCTTCATATATAACTGATTCCTATGATTCTCATTTAAGTAGTATGCTATTCAGGGGTGTGTGTGTGTGTGTGTGTGTGTGTGTGTGTGTGTGTGTGTGTGTGTGTGTGTGTGTGTGTGTGTGTGTGTGTGTGTGTGTGTGTGTGTGTGTGTGTGTGTGTGTGTGTGTGTGTGTGTGTGTGTGTGTGTGTGTGTTTGTGTGTGTGTGTGTCAGATTGACAGCAGCACTCCAGACAAACACAAGGCTTTGCTAAAAATTGTTCTTGTTTCCCATCTAATGGGATCTGGCGTTTGTATTGTTCAGAGAGTGTGTCTAAAATTGCACAAATATGGAAAAAATAGCTTGTTAAAAAAGCAATTATAGAAACAGCACAATAGCCATTCATAAAGCATGTTAGCATACTGGTGTCGAGGCTTTCATTTACTCAATTTGTCCCAAATGTCATTGCTTAGAGAGCTGAGGGGAGAGGAGGAGGAGGAGTAGGAGGAGGGAGGAGAGAGAGAGAGAGAGAGAGAGAGAGAGAGAGAGAGAGAATGAGAACGAGAGAGAGAGAGAGAGAGAGAGAGAGAGAGAGAGAACGAGAACGAGAGAGAGAACGAGATCGGTAACAAGAGAAGGAATGAGAGAGAGTTATTCACTAATATTGGCACCATTTTTACATTTTTGAGAAATGTGACAACAAGACAACAAGTTCTTGTCCAACAAGACCAATGTAGACAATCCTGTACAGTCAATCCTTAGAAATGGGCTGAGTGTATTAATTGAATTGGGTAATAAACATATAGGAATTTAATTCCTCTAACAATTGGTCCTTCGAACAACGGAACTAAATACCCGTCTCTGTCATCTGAAGGTAGTACGGCGAAAACCGTCCGGGTCCCATTATTTTAAGGCCTCTGAATTGAGGTTAAAGAACAGGCCGGTATACACCCCAGACCGACAACAAACATTGCTTTTCCCAGTCGGCGACAAGGTCAGTAGCCTATATTCTCGATTCTGGGGGGAATGATTTAAGTTATCCTTGATTTGAAGTTCTAAAATGTTTAGAATTGATCAAGAATAGGAGCTTTGCTATTCCAAACAGATCCAATGGGTTGTGTATGACCGATATACACTGGGTTTTGTATATACACTGGCAGGTTCGCAACAACCTGTGGTTCAGTGGACACCACAAATAAACTATCTTAACAGATCCAGGTGCCTTGGAGGCCAGAGGGGTTATTAAGACGGGACAGGCGATGAGGAGGAGAGGGAAGCCAAAAAATGTATTTATTTTTATTTCACCTTTTTTTAACCAGGTAGGCTAGTTGAGAACAAGTTCTCATTTACAACTGCGACCTGGCCAAGATAAAGCTTAGCAGTTTGACACATACAACGACACAGAGTTACACATGGAGTAAAACAAACATACAGTCAATAATACAGTATAAACAAGTCTATATACGATGTGAGCAAATGAGGTGAGATAAGGGAGGTAAAGGCAAAAAAAGGCCATGGTGGCAAAGTAAATACAATGTAGCAAGTAAAACACTGGAATGGTAGATTTGCAATGGAAGAATGTGCAAAGTAGAAATAAAGGAGGTATGGGATAAAAGCCAAATCTATATACAAGAGGTTCCTGGAGAGAGGGAAGCCTAATATAGCGAAGTGAGATACAAGATATTGGTGTACTTTAAAAGTCCTATGAGGCAGCATGAAATGGGAGGTTAACTAGGGATTTACGACCCCTGGGTAATAGCTTATAGTTGTAAGGGTGAGACATGGTATCTGATCGAGAGTCAACGCTATAGACAACGTTTCCACAAAGGAGAAAACGAAGGAGAGAACTAGGTAAGGGTAAACAACACATACATAGAAGCTATAAATACATACACATAGATAGTAAGTAGGAACATTGCTACTCGGAGCGGAAAGGATTTATTAAACATGGGTAGTAATAGGATTCAACACAATAACGTTCCTCAAATTATGACAGAGAAAATTGGTGCCATTTAGAGGGGAAATGCGTGCATTATAGCTTTGAGTCACTTTTCAAAAAGGGGCTAAAAGTTCCAAATACATTTTTGGAGAGTAGCTGAATATCATCAGGATACATCTGAAAAGATGCTAAAAAACTAGCAACAAAATTGCTAGGCGTTCATTGGTCTATATTTGGCTATAAGTGTCACGCCTTGGTCTTAGTATTGTGTGTTTTAGTTTATTAGTTAGTCAGACCAGGGTGTGACATGGGGTTATGATGTATTGTATTTTCGTATTGGGGTTTGTAGTGTTTGGGATTGTAGTTGATTAGGGGTGTGTGTGTAGTTAATTAGGTTGGCTGCCTGAGGCGGTTCTCAATCAGAGTCAGGTGCTTCTCGTTGTCGCTGATTGGGAACCGTATTTAGGTAGCCTGTATTTCGCTTTGCATTTCGTGGGTGATTGTTCCTGTCTTTGTGTTAGTTTCACCAGTCAGGCTGTATTAGGTTTCGTTCTGTTTGTTGTTTCTTTTGTATTTATTAGTTATTCGTGTTAGTTCGTTCGTTTTGTCTTCACTCAATAAACATGAGTAACTTACATGCTGCATTTCGGTCCGACTCTCCTTCAACTAAACAAGAACGCCGTTACAATAAGATAGGGAGGTCAGAATAGTTGAATGGTAAAAAGTTGCGGTTGTTTCCCGGGTGTTGGTTTTTGGTTAGGTAACACCAGTGAATTCCAACAAGAAGTAAACGTATTCTAAACATTATCTGTTTTCATTACGGGGAACAATAAAAGGTTAAATAAAGTGGTATTGTTGGCTGGGAGTGTTTTATTTTAAAGGGTTAGTGTACGTTTATCACAGTTGTGTGAGTGTAATGGCAGGGTGTAAGGTATTTTGGGGAGACAATTTGGAGAAAGACTGAATGAGTTACATGAAACATCGACGAAATTTAAAATGAATGATTTTTGGAGATAATCGTAATTATTAGGTTTTGTTTTTGTAGTAAATGTTTGGGTTAAGGTGATTTCCATGTTCCCAGAGACAAGATATCTTAAAGGGGTACACTCACATATGGAATATTAAGAGTTTTATTTTCTGAGTTTTAATTAAACAAGTTAATTTTTTAAAGATAAAGGGTTCTTTAATATGTCTAATATGGTATGGAACACGAATGTAAAAGGGTGGTGTAACCTTTGACCTGTTTTCATGGCTTTCCCTGGTGGTCTGATCAGCCACAGGGGGGGGTTGTGGTCATTTGTGGTCATGGGTGGTACTGGTTTTTAAGGTAAATTAATTATAATGGAGTTTATAGCTCTTGGACATAATTATCAGTTCAGAACCACAATTATTAGTTTTGAACCACAGAGGAGAAAGCGGAATTGAGGCAGGACAAATTATGGGGAACAAACTCTAGTGAGGAAGAAGGCCAGGTTCAGATTTTTGTTTTAAACATTGCCTGTGAAGGTTTCAAATTGGCTACTATTGATTTAATACTACAACACGAACAGAAATCATAGTAATCATCGATAATACATGGGGGAGGATGGTCTTTTGAGGTTTGGACAGGACACAGTTTAAGCCAATAGTGCAGGAAAATACATGATAGAAAAGGTGATTTTATAAGCATTAAAAAATGATTTATGAAAATAAATAAGTTGCAGTTCTTAGGGATGGTAAATTACGGTAGATAAGGTATCTCAAACTATGCAACATATATTAAATTATTCATGTGACTGATTTTTAAGTTTAACCCATGTTATTTTTAGATAAAATAAAGTGGATTCCCAAAGGAGAGATTTCATTAACACAGGAGAGAGATATGATATGGTTAGCTTTCATTTTGGCTTTATTTGACCATTAGAATATTATTATTTAAATAGTATTAAAGTTTGACAGGGATATATGACATCTGTGGTGATTCAGGATTAGGGACAGGATCGAGAACCTTAATTAACCCATATATGGCCCTTAGAAATTCAACACCATAGACATGTTTAAAAAAAAATCAATTCCATGAGTTTAGATAAAGCCAAACAGTGAGACATTTAGTTAGAATTTGGAAGCAACACATAGTTGTTACAGAAAGATAGGGGAAAGGACAGACAGAGGAGTCCTCCCCGCACTGCTGAGACCTTGAAGGTTTGAGAGCAGAGATGAAAAGTTTTAGGAGGGGCGCCAGGAAATGAACACAGATACCTCTTAAAGTAGATAAGACACTTGACAGAGAATTGGTACAGGATAGATATGAATGGATGCCCAAGGGGTAATTGTACATGTGGAGAATGAAAGGGGCGTTCCTACATGATAATGTCAGAACATAAGGATAATTGACTAATCTTACCTAAGTCATTGTTTAGGTTAGGCAATGTTGTTACCTGGGCATAGCCAGGTATCAAAGGGGGGATGGGTAAATTGTGGTCTAGGATAGGATGTGGCCTATTGGATAATAAACTAATAATAACATTTAAAACATTTGCTATCAAGTAGGCATAGAAGTTAAAGATATAATCAGATAGAACATATGAGAAACTGTTTGTTAACCAAAGCTGGATGTCCAAGATTTCATGCACCACAGGTGAACTACATGATAAGGTGATTTGCTCAATACATTCCCTGAGGAGAATAGACGGGAAGCAGCACATTGGGAGGGGTCATACCAAGGACTCCTGGTGACAGCCTCCAGCTGTGAGAATAGCTAAAATAGCTACCTGGATTCATATCACACACTGCGGGAGGGTAAGACACATTGAGACTGTCGAACAATCACAGTGTTCGAGAGGAGAACTGGAATTCTCAATTCCAGGGGCCATCTCAGAATTCCATTCAGAATTCCGTGGGCCATCTCTCGAACGAAGACTTCCTTTTCCCGTCATTTCATCCCTGTGTTTGTTCATAAAAGTGGAGGTGTGTCTGGCCTCTGATGTGTTTTCTGGGAAAACTGTGATTAGTAGTATTGGTTGTAGTATATTTAGAAGTATGGGTTGTATTAGGGTTCATAGTATAGGTTGTGGTATGGGTTGTACTATGATTAGTAGTATTGGTTGTAGTATGTTTAGTAGTATTGGTTGTAGTACGATTAGTAGTTTGGTTAGTAGTATTGGTTGTAGTATGGTTAGTAGTATGGGTTGTAGTATGTTTAGTAGTATGTTTAGTAGTATGTTTTGCAGTATGTTTAGTAGTATGTTTTGTAGTATGTTTAGTAGTATGTTTTGTGGTATGTTTAGTAGTATGTTTTGTAGTATGTTTAGTAGTATGTTTTGTAGTATGTTTAGTAGTATGTTTTGTAGTATGGGTTGTAGTATAGTTTGTGGTATCGGTTGGAGTATGGTTAGTGGTATGGGTGGAGTATGGTTAGTAGTATGGTTAGTAGTATGAGTTGTAGTATGGTTAGTAGTGTTGGTTGTAGTATGGGTTGTAGTATGGTTAGTAGTATAGTTAGTAGTGTTGGTTGTAGAATGGTTAGTGGTATGGGTTGTAGTATGGGTTGTAGTATGGTTAGTAGGATGGGTTGTAGTATGGTTAGTAGTATAGTTAGTAGTTAGTGGTATGGGTGGAGTATGGTTAGTAGTATGGTTGTAGTATGGGTTGTAGTATGGTTAGTAGTATAGTTAGTAGTGTTGGTTGTAGAATGGTTAGTAGTATGGGTTGTTGTATGGGTTGTAGTATGGTTAGTAGTATGGTTAGTAGTATGTGTTGTAGTATGGTTGGTAGTGTGGGTTGTAGTATGGTTAGTAGTATGGTTAGTAGTATGGGTTGTAGTATGGTTAGTAGTATGAGTTGTAGTATGGTTAGTAGTATTGGTTGTAGTGTGGGTTGTGGTGTGGTTAGTAGTATGGTTAGTGGTATGGGTTGGATTATGACTAGTGGTATGGGTTGTAGTATGGGTAGTGAAATGAGTTGTGGTATGAGTTGTAGTATGGTTAGTAGTATTGTTAGTGGTATGGGTTGTAGTATGGGTTGTAGTATGACTAGTGGTATGGGTTGTGGGATGACTTGTGGTGTGGTTAGTAGTATTGTTTGTGGTATGGGTTGTAGTATGGGTAGTGGTATGAGTTGTGGTGTGGTTAGTAGTATTGTTAGTGGTATGGGTTGTATTATGGGTAGTAGTGTGGGTTGTAGTATTGTTTGTAGTACGAGTAGTAGTATGGTCAGTAGTATAGTTGCTAGTGTGGTCAGTATTATAGTTAGTAGTATGATTAGTAGTATAGTTCGTAGTATGTTTAGTAGTATGAGTTGTAGTATGGGTTTACCCAGTCAGATATAGAGGAGTTATTTACCCAGTCAGATATAGAGGGTTATTTACCCAGTCAGATATAGAGGAGTTATTTACCCAGTCAGATAGAGAGGGGTTATTTACCCAGTCAGATATAGAGGGGTTATTAACCCAGTCAGATATAGAGGGGTTAACCCAGTCAGATATAGAGGAGTTATTAACCCAGTCAGATAACCCAGTCAGATAGAGGGGTTATTTACCCAGTCAGATATAGAGGAGTTATTAACCCAGTCAGATATAGAGGGGTTGTTTACCCAGTCAGATATATTTATTAACCCAGTCAGATATAGAGGGGTTATTTACCCAGTCAGATATAGAGTTATTAACCCAGTCAGATATAGAGGAGTTATTAACCCAGTCAGATATAGAGGAGTTATTAACCCAGTCAGATATAGAGGAGTTATTAACCCAGTCAGATATAGAGGAGTTATTAACCCAGTCAGACGAGTTATTAACCCAGTCAGATATAGAGGAGTTATTAACCCAGTCAGATATAGAGGTGTTATTAACCCAGTCAGATATAGAGGAGTTATTTACCCAGTCAGATATAGAGGAGTTGTTTACCCAGTCAGATATAGAGGGGTTATTTACCCAGTCAGATATAGAGGAGTTATTAACCCAGTCAGATATAGAGGAGTTATTTACCCAGTCAGATATAGAGGGGTTATTAACCCAGTCAGATATAGAGGAGTTGTTGACCCAGTCAGATATAGAGGAGTTATTAACCCAGTCAGATATAGAGGGGTTATTAACCCAGTCAGATATAGAGGAGTTATTAACCCAGTCAGATATAGAGGAGTTATTTACCCAGTCAGATATAGAGGAGTTATTTACCCAGTCAGATATAGTTTAGTGACTAAAGGATTTTAGTCACTAAATTGTTTCCTATCCCTTTTCCTTTCAATGACACCATTCAAACCAATGAGGGTTCAGAACTTTAAAGTCAATTATCTCAGAATCATCTTTTTTCATATAGAACCTTATAGTTCTATAGTCACTTCTTGAGTGTCGTTCCAGTTTATGTGTTCTGTTGTGTGACTTAGAGAAGTGCATGTAACATGTGAAAAATACAATTTCATCTGATAAAGATATAAATATGACTAACCAGGTTTTTAATCCAACCTTTTTCTGTGAGTAAAGTACATGTCGGAATTAAACTGTTACAACAGGCCTGACGGGAAACAGCAAGTTTGTCGGTAAACTTTCCAAATGACCACAAAACAAAATACTCTAGACAAGGTGGGATCGTTTTGTGTCTGAACAAAAAATTACGCGAGAAATCTCTTTGGAACCGCTTTTTAAAGCACAAATATTGATCAACTTTGAGTCAGGCAATGATATGGTGTGTGGTCCTCCCACTACGCCTTGGGAAAGAAAGCATACAGTTTATTAGGCTACGTATTAAATAAATGATGAACTTCACAGGGTGGTGAAAGTGCATGAAAGTGATGCTTCTTTCCTATAAGTACAGTGCATTTTCCGAAAGTACTCAGACCCCTTCCCTTTTTCCATAATTGTGTTACGTTACAGCCTTATTCTCAAATGGATTAAATACATTTTACATCAATCTACACACAATACCCCATAGTAAAAAAACTGAAATAGCTCATTTGCATAAGTATTCAGACCCTTTGCTATGAGACTCAAAATTCTACTCGGGTGCATTCTGGTTCCATTCTGTTTCCATTGATCATCCTTGAGATGTCCTTGAAAATTAAATTGATTGGACATGACTTGGGAAGGCACACACTGATCTATATAAGGTCCTACAGTTGTCAGTGCATGTCAGAGCAAATACCAAGCCATGAGGATGAGGGAATTGTCTGTAGAGGTTCCGAGACAGGATTGTGACGAGGCGCAGATCTGGGGAAGGACACCAAAAAATGTCTGCAGCATTGAAGGTCCCAAAGAACACAGTGGCCTCCATCATTCTTAAATGGAAGAAGTTTGGAACCACCAAGACTCTACCTAGAGCTGGCCGCCCGGCCAAATTGAGCAATCAGGGGAGAAGGGCCTTGATCAGGGAGGTGACCAAGAACCCCGTGGTCACTGACATTGGTCCAGAGTTCCTCTGTAGAGATGGGAGAACCTTCCATAAGAACAAACATCTTTTCATCTTTTCAGCACTCCACCAGGCCTTTAAGGTGAATGGCCAGACGGAAGCTACTCCTCAGTAAAAGGCACATGACAGCCCACTTGGAGTTTGCCAAAAGGCACTCAAAGGACTCTCAGACCATGACAGAAAAATTATCTGGTCTGATGAAACCCAGATTAAACTCCTTGGCCTGAATGCCAAGCGGCACATCTGGAGGAAACCTGGCACCATCCCTACGGTGAAG
This sequence comes from Oncorhynchus masou masou, assembly GCF_036934945.1. Classification (NCBI taxonomy): domain Eukaryota; kingdom Metazoa; phylum Chordata; class Actinopteri; order Salmoniformes; family Salmonidae; genus Oncorhynchus; species Oncorhynchus masou. The sequence goes on from NC_088242.1 coordinate 6,477,296, forward strand.
CATTGTGGTGGCAGCATCGTGCTGTGGGGATATTTGTCTGTGGCATGGACTGGGAGACTAGTCAGGATCAAGGGAAAGATGAACAGAGCAAAATACAGAGACATCCTTGATGAAAACCTGCTCCAGAGCGCTCAGGACCTCAGACTGGGTTGAAGGTTCACCTTCTAACTGGACAACAACCCTAAGCACACAGCCAAGACAACGCAGGAGTGGCTTTGGGACAAGTCTCTGAATGTCCTTGAGTGGCCCAGCCAGAGCCCAGACTTAAAACTGATCGAACATCTCTGGAGAGACCTGAAAATAGCTGTGCAACGACACTCCCCATTCAACTTGAGCTTGAGAGGATCTGCAGAGAAGAATGAGCAAAAACTACACAAATACAGGTGTGCCAAGCTTGTAGCATCATACCAAAGAAGTCTCGAGGTTGTAATCACTGCCAATTGTACTTCAACAAAGTACTGAGTAAAAGGCATGAATATTTTTGCAAATGTGATATTTCCGTTTTTTTTATACATTTGCAAAAATGTCAAAAAAAGAAGCTTTGTCATTATGGAGGGGGGGGTTATATACACTACATTACCAAAAGTATGTGGACATCTGCTCGTCAAACATCTCATTCCAAAATCATGGGAATTAATATGGAGTTGGTCTCCCCTTTGCTACTATCTCAGCCTCCACTCTTCTGGGAAGGCTTTGCTACTGGGACTTGCTTTCACTCAGCTGCAAGAGCATTAGAGAGATTGGGCACTGATGTTGGGCGATTCAAATTAATCTCAAATGTGTTCGATGAGGTTGAGGTCAGGACTCTTCAGGCCAGTAAAGTTCTTCCACACCGATCTCGACAAACCATTTCTCCATGGAATTCGCTTTTGTGCATGGTGGCATTGTCATGCTGATGGATGAAAGGGCTTTACAAAGTTGGCAGCACAGAATTTTCTAGAATGTCATTGTGTGCTGTAGCGTTAAGAGTTCCCTTCACTGGAACTAAGGGGCCTGAACCATGAGAAACAGCCCCCAACCATTATATCTCCTCCACCAAACTTTACAGTTGGCAATATAAATTGGGTCAAGTAGCATTCTCCTGGCATCTGCCATATCCAGATTCATCCTTTGGACTGCCAGATGGTGTAGCGTGATTCATCCAGAGAATATATTTCCACTGCTACAGAGTCCAATGGCGGTGAGCTTTACACCACTCCAGCCAACGTTTGGCATTGCAGATGGTGATCAAAGGCTTGTGTGCGGCTGCTCGGCCATGGAAACCCATTTCATGAAGCTCCCGACAAACAGATATTGTGCTGATGTTGCTTCCGGAGGCATCCGGAACTCTGTAGTGAGTGTTGCCACCTGGGATAGATGATTTTTACGCACTACGGGTTTCAGCACTTGGTGGCCACATTCTGTGAGCTTGTCTACCACTTCAAGTTTAAGCAGTTGTTGTTCCTAGACATTTCCACTTCACAATAACAGCACTTACAGGGCAGCTCGAGCATGGGCAGAAATTTGATGAACTGACTTGTTTGAAACTTGGCATCCTATGATGGTGCCACGTTGAAAGTTGCTGAGTTCTTCATTACGGCCATTCTACTACAGATCAAATCAAATCAAATCATATTCTATTTGTCACATGCGCCAAATAGAACATGTGTAATCCTTACAGTGAAATGTTTACTTACAAGCCCTGAAACAATGCAGTTTTAAGACAGAGATGTTAAGTTAAATAATTAACCAGCAGGAAAAACACAACAATAGAGAGGCTATATACAGGGGGTACCAGTACAGAGTCAATGTGGAGGCTATATACAGGGGGTACCGGTACAGAGTCAATGTGGAGGCTATATACAGGAGGTACCCGTACAGAGTCAATGTGGAGGCTATATACAGGGGGTACCGGTACAGAGTCAATGTGGAGGCTATATACAGGGGGTACCGGTACAGAGTCAATGTGGAGGCTATATACAGGGGGTACCGGTACAGAGTCAATGTGGAGGCTATATACAGGGGGTACCGGTACAGAGTCAATGTGGAGGCTATATACAGGGTATTACGGTACAGAGTCAATGTGGAGGCTATATACAGGGTATTACGGTACAGAGTCAATGTGGAGGCTATATAGAGTCAATGGGGTACCGGGACAGAGTCAATGTGGAGGCTATATACAGGGGGTACCGGTACAGAGTCAATGTGGAGGCTATATACAGGGGTACAGGTACAGAGTCAATGTGGAGGCTATATAAAGGGTACCGGTACAGAGTCAATGTGGAGGCTATATACAGGGGTACCGGTACAGAGTCAATGTGGAGGCTATATACAGGGGGTACAGGTACAGAGTCAATGTGGAGGCTATATACAGGGGTACCGGTACAGAGTCAATATGGAGGCTATATACGGTACCGGTACAGAGTCAATGTGGAGGCTTTATACAGGGGGTACCGGTACAGAGTCAATGTGGAGGCTATATACAGGGTATTACGGTACAGAGTCAATGTGGAGGCTATATACAGGGAATTACGGTACAGAGTCAATGTGGAGGCTATATACAGGGGGTACCGGTACAGAGTCAATGTGGAGGCTATATACAGGGCGTACCGAAACAGAGTCAATGTGGAGGCTATATACAGGGGTACCGGTACAGAGTCAATATGGAGGCTATATACAGGGGGTACCGGTACAGAGTCAATGTGGAGGCTATATACAGGGGGTACCGGTACAGAGTCAATGTGGAGGCTATATACAGGGGGTACCGGTACAGAGTCAATGTGGAGGCTATATACAGGGTATTACGGTACAGAGTCAATGTGGAGGCTATATACAGGGTATTACGGTACAGAGTCAAAGTGGAGGCTATATAGAGGGGGTACCGGGACAGAGTCAATGTGGAGGCTATATACAGGGTATTACGGTACAGAGTCAATGTGGAGGCTATATACAGCGGGGACCGGTACAGAGTCAATGTGGAGGCTATATACAGGGGGTACCGGTACAGAGTCAATGTGGAGGCTATATACAGGGGGTACCGGTACAGAGTCAATGTGGAGGCTATATACAGGGGGTACCGGTACAGAGTCAATGTGGAGGCTATATACAGGGGGTACTGGTACAGAGTCAATGTGGAGGCTATATACAGGGGGTAGCGGCACAGAGTCAATGTGGAGGCTATATACAGGGTATTACGGTACAGAGTAAATGTGGAGGCTATATACAGCGGGGACCGGTACAGAGTCAATGTGGAGGCTATATACAGGGGGTACCGGTACAGAGTCAATGTGGAGGCTATATACAGGGGTACCGGTACAGAGTCAATGTGGAGGCTATATACAGGGGGTACCGGTACAGAGTCAATGTGGAGGCTATATACAGGGGTACTGGTACAGAGTCAATGTGGAGGCTGTATACAGGGGTACCGGTACAGAGTCAAAATGGAGGCTATATACAGGGGGTACTGGTACAGAGTCAATGTGGAGGCTGTATACAGGGGGTACCGGTACAGAGTCAATGTGGAGGCTATATACAGGGGGTACCAGCACAGAGTCAATGTGGAGGCTATATACAGGGGGTACTGGTACAGAGTCAATGTGGAGGCTATATACAGGGGGTACCGGTACAGAGTCAATGTGGAGGATACATACAGGGGGTACCGGTACAGAGTCAATGTGGAGACTATATACAGGGTATTACGGTACAGAGTCAATGTGGAGGCTATATACAGGGGTTACCAGTACAGAGTCAATGTGGAGGCTATATACAGGGGTTACCAGTACAGAGTCAATGTGGAGGCTATATACAGGGGGTACCGGTACAGAGTCAATGTGGAGACTATATACAGTGTATTACGGTACAGAGTCAATGTGGAGGCTATATACAGGGGTTACCAGTACAGAGTCAATGTGGAGGCTATATACAGGGGGTACCGGTAGAGAGTCAATGTGGAGGCTATATACAGGGGGTACCGGTACAGAGTCAATGTGGAGGCTATATACAGGGGGTACAGGTACAAAGTCAATGTGGAGGCTATACACAAGGGGTACCGGTACAGAGTCCATGTGGAGGCTATATACAGGGGGTACCAGTACAGAGTCAATGTGGAGGCTATATACAGGGGGTACCGGTACAAAGTCAATGTGGAGGCTATACACAAGGGGTACTGGTACAGAGTCCATGTGGAGGCTATATACAGGGGGTACCGGTACAGAGTCAATGTGGAGGCTATATACAGGGGGTACCGGTACAGAGTCAATGTGGAGGCTATATACAGGGAGTACCGGTACAGAGTCAATGTGGAGGCTATATACAGGGGGTACCGGTACAGAGTCAATGTGGAGGCTATATACAGGGGGCACCGGTACAGAGTCAATGTGGAGGCTATATACAGGGGGTACCGGTACAGAGTCAATGTGGAGGCTATATACAGGGGGTACCGGTACAGAGTCAATGTGGAGGCTATATACAGCGGGTACCAGTACAGAATCAATGTGGAGGCTATATACAGGGGGTACCGGTACAGAGTCAATGTGGAGGCTATATACAGTGGGTACCAGTACAGAATCAATGTGGAGGCTATATACAGGGTGTTACGGTACAGAGTCAATGTGGAGGCTATATAAAGGGGGTACCAGTACAGAATCAATGTGGAGGCTATATACAGGGGGTACCGGTACAGAGTCAATGTGGAGTCTATATCCTTGGGGTACCGGTACAGAGTCAATGTGGAGGCTATATACAGGGTGTACCGGTACAGAGTCAATGTGGAGGCTATATACAGGGTATTACGGTACAGAGTCAAAGTGAAGGCTATATATAGGGTATTACGGTACAGAGTCAATGTGGAGGCTATATAAAGGGGGTACCAGTACAGAATCAATGTGGAGGCTATATACAGGGTATTACGGTACAGAGTCAATGTGGAGGCTATATAAAGGGGGTACCAGTACAGAATCAATGTGGAGGCTATATACAGGGGGTACCGGTACAGAGTCAAGAGCACCGTATAGTCGAGGTAATTGAGATAATATGTACATGTAGGTAGGGGTAAAGGGATTATACATAGATAACAAACAGCGAGTAGCAGTAGCGTAAAAGGGGGTGGGGGGGTTAATGCAAATAGTCCAGGTAGCCATTTGATTAATTGTTCAGGAGTCTTATGGTTTGGGGGTAGAAGCTTTTAAGAAGCCTATTGGACCTAGACTTGATGCACTGCTACCAATTGCCATGCGGTAGCAGAGAGAACAGTCCATGACTCGGGTGCCTGGAGTCTTTGGCAATTTTTAGAGCCTTCCTCTGACACCGCCTTGTATAGAGATCCAGGCAGGAAGCCATACACACTACCCGCTGTAGCGCCTTGCTGTTGGAGGCCGAGCAGTTGCCATACCAGGTGGTGATGCAACCAGTCAGGATGCTCTCGATGGTGCAGCTGTAGAGCAATGTTTGTCTATGGAGATTGCATGCCTGTGTGCTAGATTTTATAATCCCTCTCTCTCTTTCTCTCCCTCTCTCTCTCCCCCTCTCTCTCTCTCTCTCTCTCTCTCTCTCTCTCTCTCTCTCTCTCTCTCTCTCTCTCTCCCTCTCTCTCTTTCTCTCTCTCTCTTTCTCTCTCCCTCTCTCTCTTCCTCTCACTCTTTCTCTCCCTCTCTCCCTCTATCTCTTCCTCTTCAAACTCTCTCTTTCTCTCACTTTCTTTTTCCAAGTGCAAAAAATGTTTCACATTCTCCTCACGTTTCCTCACACGCCTGTAAGCTGAAATAGACGAACCCACTAATTTGAAGGTGTGTCCGCATACGTTTGTATCAGTTTTAAAATTTTCATTCTAAAGATACGACTCCAATGATGATTTGACATGAACTCTGATTTGTTTTTGTTTTGTGCAGGCTGCACACACTTCATCAGTCTCTCGTTCACAATTTGACAAGCACTTGATAATATTCTCCCCAAGCCTTGAAATTTCCAGCAGCCTTTTGTGTGGCCATAATAGCCCCTAAGAAATCCATGACTTCTGCAAGCAGAGTGGCCGTTTTGCCCTTGGGCTGAAAATAATCCTTATAATTCCCTTCACCCAGCTGGGTGCTCCTAAGCACCTCTCACTCACTTGGCTCTCTCAGATATCTCAAATCAAATCAAATGTATTTATATAGCCCTTCTTTACAACAGCTGATATCTCAAAGTGCTGTACAGAAACCCAGCCTAAAACCCCAAACAGCAAGCAATGCAGGTGTAGAAGCACGGTGGCTAGGAAAAACTCCCTAGAAAGTCCAAAACCTAGGAAGAAACCTAGAGAGGAACCAGGCTATAAAGGGTGGCCAGTAGTGTCTGAGACATGGTCCTAGGGCTCAGGTCCCCCGAGAGAGAGAGAGAGAGAGAGAGAGAGAGAGAGAGAGAGAGAGAGAAAGAGAGAGAGAAAGAAAGAGAGAATTAGAGAAAGCATACTTAAATTCACAAAGGACACTGGATAAATACTCCAGATATAACAGACTGACTCTAGCCCCCCGACACATACACTACTACAGCATAAATACTGAGGCCTGAGACAGGAGGGGTCAGGAGACACTATGGCCCCATCCGATGATACCCCCGGACACGGCCAACAGGCAGGATATAACCCCACCCACTTTGCCAAAGCACAGCCCCCACTCCACTAGAGGGATATCTTCAACCACCAACTTACCATCCTGAGACAAGGCCGAGTATAGCCCACAAACATCTCCGCCATGGCACAACCCAAGGGGGGGCCCCAACCCAGACACTAAGACCATGTCAGTGACTCAACCCACTCAAGTGACGCACCCCTCATAGGGATGGCATGGAAGAGCACCAGTAAGCCAGTGACTCGGCCCCTGTAATAGGGTTAGAGGCAGAGAATCCCAGTGGAGAGAGGGGAACCGGCTAGGCAGAGACAGCAAGATATCTCAATTCGTATTAGCCAATGCCTGTTTGTTGGCTGTTTCCTTCTCACAGGCTACAAGTGAAGACAGACACATTGAATTCCAATGTTGTAAGAACTGTCCACATTTACTTTTCGTCAGCCAAGAAGATGAGTAGGCGAACAGCAAAAGCACTAACCTATGTCAATATTCTATTCTACATAGGACAATAGTTGTCCTATTCTATTGGTCAACTTGTCCTTCTGTGCGGAAAATAAATATTCCAAACATACGCTGGGGCCGTTTAGGAATGCGAAAAATCCCAAATTAATACAACCACTCAAAAAAGCTTTTTAAAGCAAATGAGGCTGATGCAACAGATCTGAACGTTTAGTTTACAATGTTGATAAAATATTTTCTTCACATTATAAGAGCAGCAATGTGCGCACTGTTGTAGGCTATAAGCGTGAATGTTCCAAAATGCAATTATTTAGCAGGAAACTTTATGCATTAATTTGAAGATGTTATTTGGCCACTTTAGTTTTAATACCAACCATGTCAAAACATACAAGCCTATGGCGTAGTGGTATTCGTTTATGATTTGAAAAGTTAACAACAACAAAAGTACGTGCTGTTTCTTGCCTTAGTGCAAGATGGAGAGAGAGAGAGAGAGAGAGAGAGAGAGAGAGAGGATAATCAAAGATGTTATACAAAAACAAACAAAAATCCTACTTGTCAGCACCCGCCAGTGTAAGAGGATTCCAGAAACAACATGGCTGAATGCTCGGTGTTCTCAGACATTTTAATGATATCAAATGTGTGTCCAGGAGAAGCAGAGGAGAAGAAAGACACTAATAAACAGGCAGTAGACGATGCTGTACCATGCTGTGGCACTTCACTATACAAACTGAAAACACAGAGACATCGTCTGGCCATGATGTCTCTCTCACTCTCAGTTCTCTCTAACTCCACTTTTCTCTCTCTCTCTCTCTCTCTCTCTCTCTCTCTCTCTGTCTCCTCTCTCCCTCTCTGTTTATCTCTCTCTCTTCCTTAGTGCTGAGTGATTGGTGCTTTTTGAGGTCTGTTCGGTTTCATTATTATTATTATTCATTATTATTATTTAAAAAATAATCACGGTTTTCTAATATTTTATTAGACATGAAATGCACTATGCATTACAGTATGTAGGTTGAATGCTGTAACAACACAGAATAAAACAATACTTTGTATTTTATTAAGGATAGACTCAGGAGAGTGAACCGGGAAACCATAATAGTGGAGCCATCAGTATTTCCTCTCAAACGCTATAGGCTGTTGTTGAGTAAAAAAAAATAATAATAATTTATTCAGCTGATATATCAAAGTGCTGTACAGAAAGCCAGCCTAAAACCCCAAACAGCAAGCAATGCAGGTGTAGAAGCACGGTGGTTAGGAAAAACTCCCTAGAAATGCCAAAACCTAGGAAGAAACCAAGAGAGGAACCAGGCTATGAGGGGTGGCCAGTCCTCTTCTGGCTGTGCCGGGTGGAGATTATAAACAGAACATGGCCAAGATGTTAAATGTTCATAAATGACCAGCATGGTCAAAATAATAATAATCACAGTAGTTGTCGAGGGAGCAACAGGTCAGCACCTCAGGAGTAAATGTCAGTTGGCTTTTCATAGCCGATCATTAAGAGTATCTCTACCGCTCCTGCCGTCTCTATAGAGTTAAACACAGCAGGTCTGGGACAGGTAGCACATCCGGTGAACAGGTCAGGGTTCCATAGCCGCAGGCAGAACAGTTGAAACTGGAGAAGCAGCACGGCCAGGTGGACTGGGAACAGCAAGGAGTCATCATGCCAGGTAGTCCTGAGGCATGGTCCTAGGGCTCAGGTCCTCCGAGAGAGAGAAAGAAAGAGAGAAAGAGAGAATTAGAGAGAGCATACTTAAATTCACACAGGACACAGGATAGGACAGGAGAAATACTCCAGATATAACAGACATCTCTCTAGCCTGTTGATTGTGTCAGTCTGTCTGCACTGAAAGACTTTTCTGTGATTTTAACTTCTTGACGAAGCCTAGCGGTTCAGAGCCTAGCGGTTAAGAGCAATTAAGAACCTAATGGATAGAAGCCTAGCGGTTAAGAGCGATTAAGAACCTAATGGATAGAAGCCTAGCGGTTAAGAGCCTAGTGGTTAGGTACCTAATGGATAGCGGTTAAGAACCTAGCGGTTAACAGTAACACACTGTAGAATTCACTGTAAAATACCATAAGCGTGTTTTACAGAATTAATGGTGTAAATTGCACTGCATTATGGATCAAATGCAAAAAATCCTGTAATTACCTGTAATCGGAAGCCTCCCGTAAAAAGTATGCTAACATACTGTACATCTTTACAGTAATAGCTTATCACTACTGTATATTTAAATGTTCCGTTTCAGGCCCCAACTTCATGCTGTCGGTGGAAACGCATGAAGCTCAAAGTCTGAATCCCAAATAGATTTTTTGAAATTGAATTAAACCTTTATTTAACTAGGCAAGTCAGTTTTAACCATTCCAGCGCAGGGGTGCCGCTAGAGGGAAATTCCAAAATCTTTTTTAGAAAAATGTAACTTTCACACAAGTCCAATAGAGCAAATGAAAGATACACATCTTGTTAATCTACCCATCGTGTCCGATTTCAAAAATGCTTTACAAAGAAAGCACAACATATGATTATGTTAGATCAATGCCAAGTCAAAAAAAACACACCAACACAGCCAAAGATAGGAGTCACAAAAAGCAGAAATATAGATCAAATTAATCATTAACCTTTGATGATCTACATCAGATGACACTCATAGGACATCATGTTACACAAGACATGTATGTTTTGTTCGATAATATGCATATATATATCCAAAAACCTCAGTTTACATTGGCGCCTTACGTGCAGTAATGTTTTGATTCCAAACATCCGGTGATATTGCAGAAATACTCATAATAAACATTGATAAAAGATACTAGTGTTATTCACAGAATTAAAGATACACTTCTCCTTAATGCACTGTCAGATTTCAAAAAAACTTTACGGAAAAAGCATAGTATGAGAACGGCGCTCAGAACCCAAAACAGCCAGAGGAATATCTGCAATTTTGGAATCAACAACGTTAGAAACACCACCATAAATATTCACTTACCTTTGATGATCTTCATCAAAAGGCACTCCCAGGAATCCCAGTTCGACAATACATGGCTGTTTTGTTCCATAAAGTTCCATCATTTATGTCCAAATAGCCACTTGTTGTTAGCATGTTCAGCCCAGTAATCCAACTTCATGAGGCGCAGGCACTTCATCCAGACAAAAAGTTACATTACAGTCCTTTAGAAACATGTCAAGCGATGTATGGAGTCAATCGTTAGGATGTTTTTAACATAAAACATAAATAATTTTCCAACCAGAAAATTCCTTTGTCTTCAGAAAAGCACTGGAACAAGAGGTAACTCTGTCGGGAGCAGTCGTCACGAGCCTGAGACACTCTGCCAGACCACTGACTCAAAGAGGTCTCATGAGCCCCTCCTTTATAGTAGAATCCTCAAACCAGTTTCTAAAGACGGTTGACATCTAGTGGAAGCCCTAGGAAGTGCAACCTCATCCATATCTCAATGTGTATTCGGTAGGCCAAGCTTTGAAAAACTACAAACCTCAGATGTTTCCTCAGATGTTTCCTGGTTGGATTTTTCTCAGGTTTTCACCTGCCATATGAGTTATGTTATAGTCACAGACATCATTCAAACATTTTTAGAAACTTCAGAGTGTTTTCTATCCAATACTAATAATAATATGCATAATATGCATATATTAGCATCTGGGACAGAGTAGGAGGCAGTTCATTCTCGGAACGCTATTCATCCAAAAGTGAAAATGCTGCCCCCTATCTCAAAAAGGTTTTAATAACAAATTCTTAATTACAATGACGGCCTACGAAAAGGCAAAGGCCTCCTGCGGGGACGGGGCCTGGGATTAAAAATGTAAAATAAATACAATATAAATATAGGACAAAACACACATCACAACAAGAGAGACACAACACTACATAAAGAGAGACCTAAGAAAACAACATAGCAAGGCAGCAACACATGACAACACAGCGTGGTAGCAACACAACATGACAACAACATGGCAGCAACAAAACATGGTAGCAGCACAAAACATGGTCCAAACATTATTGGACACAGACAACAGCACAAAGGGCAAGAAGGTAGAGACAACAATACATCACACAAAGCAGCCACAACTGTCAGTAAGAGTGGCCATGATTGAGTCTTTGAATGAAGAGATTGAGATAAAACTGTCTAGTTTGAGTGTTTGTTGCAGCTCGTTCCAGTCACTAGCTGCAGCAAACTGAAAAAGGGAGCGACCCAGGGATGTGTGTGCTTTGGGGACCTTTAACAGAATGTGACTGGCAGAACGGGTGTTGTATGTGAAGGATGAGGGCTGCAGTAGATATCTCAGATTGAGAGTGAGGCCTAAGGGGGAGATGTTCCCATTCCCGATTGTACCCAGTCCCTATTTGAACTTCATCTCCATCTCTCTCCTTTTGTCTCTCTCTTCCTCAACACACACCACACACACAGGCACATAATATAGGTTTAGTGATGTAATGATTCTTGTCTTTGGTAACATACACTGTTAAAAATTGTGTTGCTCTTACAGTATTATACAATAAAACTAACAACAATGTACCGTATTAAATATTTTGAGTAAATCGCAATGAACTCTAGGTGATTTTAGGCGTAACTGGTAAATGCTGGGCGGCAGTTAGCCTTGCGGTTAAGAAGCACTGATGTCACAACTTCCTCCGAAGTTGGTCCCTCTCCTTGTTCGGGCGGTGGACGTCACCGGTGTTCTAGTCACCACCGATCCATGTTTCATTTTCGATTCGTTTTGTCTTCATTATACACATCTGGTTTCCATTCCATAATTATGGTTCCCTATTTAACCCTCTGGATTCCCCCTTGGTGTCACGACTTCCACCGAAGGTGGCTCCTCTCCCTGTTCGGGCGGCGCTCGGCAGTCGTCGTCGCCGGCCTACTAGCTGCCACCGATCCCTTTTCTTTTTCGTTTGGTTTTATCTGTCTTGTGTTCACCTGTGTCTAGTTTAGGCTATTCAGTGGGGTTTGTGTTACTGTGGTTGGCTTGGGTTGCGTTTTTCCCTGTTAACCTCTTGAAACTCCCCATCCCGGATCCGGGATTGTGACTAAGCCTCAGTTAATGTGACGTTAACGATTTCTGAAAACGCAAATAAAATTAATCTAGTGCGGTTTGAACTTCAAGAAGGTTCTTAACAACACTGGTTTCTCAGATTTTGAAAATATGCTTTTAACCACAGAAAATTGAATAATTTGTGTAAGAGTTTGCCTGCTAGCATAGCTCACTGACATGATGCAAACAGTCTTATAAACCAGATATCCAAATAACTAAAATATGCTTTGAATCTTATTTTCTGGGGATCCCAGCCACATACCAGATGCGCAGTTGAATTTCCTGAAAGCTATTTATCCAAAAGTGAAAATCTACATTGCGCCTGTCCAAAAGAAGTTTGAAGCAGTCACCTACAACGTGAAACTGTTTTTCCTGGATTAACTACATAATATCGAGAAACATGGCAAACGTTGTTTGGAATCAACTCAGAGGTGTTCCTTTTTCACATATTGATTGACATGCAGTGGTCCTGTAAATAAAACACCCTTCTTGAAATTCTGTCTCCATGGCCTGGCCCCTCCTGACTCCACCCCCACCTCTCCTAGGGAGATACTGACAATATGTAAATGTCTTTATGGTCAATCTCCAATGATCTGCCTGACTCCACCCTCCTGACTCCAGACCCACTCTCCTGGGGAGATACTGACAATCAGACTCATCTCCTCTAATCTGTTCACCCCATCCTAGGGAGATCTGAAATCAGATCCTCATCCTTAATCATTTCTGATGCCAAGTCATCTTGGTTTTGCCTCTCCTAAAGGGAGATACTGACAATATGATAAATGTATTTCTGGACTCTCCAGAGTGTTTTCTTCCGAACAGTAGCAATTATATGCATAGTCGAGCATCTTTTTGTGACAAAATATCTTGTTTAAAATCTGATCCTTTTCTTCTAATCTGACTCCACCGCCACCTCTCATAGGGAGATACTGACAATCTGATCCTCATCTATTAGTTAATCTGACTCCACCCCCACCTCTCTAAAGACTGGTTACATCCAGTCCTCATCTAATCTAACTGACTCCAGAAGGTCTCCTAGGGAAATCTGACAATCTGAATCCCATTAATCTAGACTGACTTAACCAACAGAAAATCTGAATGGTTCCACCCCCACCTTTGCCTGGGAGATACTGACATATGCAAACAGTTTTATAAACTTCAGAGTGTTTTCTATCCAAATCTACTAATAACTCCATATCTTATATTCTGGGGATGAGTAGCAGGCAGTTGAATTTTGACAAGCTATTTATCCAAAATGAAATTTCTGCCCCCTGTCCTGAGTTTGAAGCAGGTTTATTTCACGGGACTGTTTTTTCCTAGTTTGTTTAGTCAGAGGAGTGTGATCCGTTTTCATCTAACTGTATTCTGTTTTCTACCCACCTCTCCTAGGGAGATACTGAAATAAAACATGTCTGAAATTCTTGCTCTCCTGCACCTGACTCCACCCCTCCTGACTCCACACCCACCTCTCCGAGGGAGATACTGACAATATGTAAATGTATTTCTGCTCTCCTGCGCCTGACTCCACCCCTCCTGACTCCACACCCACCTCTCCTAGGGAGATACTGACAATCTGATCCTCATCTAATCTAATCTGACTCCACCCCCACCTCTCCTAGGGAGATACTGACAATCTGATCCTCATCTAATCTAATCTGACTCCACACCCACCTCTCCTAGGGAGATACTGACACTTTCTTTTGTTATTTTTTGTTATTTTGTTTAATTGCCTCGTTTTGTGACCTGGATTATTTGTCTCCTTTATTGTTTTTGAGTAAAGTAACGTTTATTACTCTTTTTTCTGTCTCCTGCGCCATTGGGCTAGTAACCAACCTGACCATTGGGCTAGTAACCGAAAGGTTGCTGTTTCGAATCCATGAGCATTGAGCAATGCACTTAACACTAATTGCTCTGTATGTCACTCTGGATAAGACCACCTACTAAAATAGTAAACATCGGAAGAGTTCAACTACTTCTACGCTGGCATCGAACCAAATAACACTGAAACATGCATGAGAGCACCATCTGTTCCGGAAGACTGTGTGATCACATTCTCCGCAGTCGATGTGAGTAAGACCTTGAAACGTTGTCAACATTCACAAGGCCGCAGGGCCAGACAGATTACCAGGACTGTACTGCAAGCATGCGCTGACCAACTGGCAAGTGTCTTCACAGACATTTTCAACATCTCCCTGTCCGAGTCAGTAACGCCAACATGTTTTAAGCAGACCACAATAGATCCACAGATGATGCAATCTCTATTGTACTGCACACTGCCCTTTTCCACTGGGACAAAAGGAACACCTATGTAAGAATGCTGTTCATTGACTACAGCACAGCATTCAACACCATAGTGCCCTCAAAGCTAATCACTAAGCTAAGGATCCTGGGACTAAACACCTCCCTCTGCAACTGTATCCTGGACTTCCTGATAGGCCACCCCCAGGTGGTAATGGAAGGTGACAACACATCCGCTATGCTGATCTTCAACACAGGGGCCCCTCAGGGGTGTGTGCTCAGTCCCTTCCCGTACTCCCTGTCCACTCATGACTGCACGGTCAGGCACGACTCCAACACCATCATTAAGTTTGCAGATGACACAACAGTGATCACCGACAACGATGAGACAGCCTATAGGGAGGAGGTCAGAGACCTGGTCGTGTGGTGCCAGGACAACAACCTCTCCCTCAACGTGATCAAGACCAAGTAGATGATTGTGGACTACAAGAAAAAGAGGACCGAGCACGCCCCCACAATCATTGATGGGGCTGCAGTAGAGCAGGTTGAGAGCTTCAAGTTCAATGGTGTCCACATCACCAACAAACTCGCATGGTCCAAGCACACCAAGACATTTGTGAAGAGGGCACAACATAGCCTATTCCCCCTGAGGAGAGTGAAAAGATTTAGCATGGGTCCTCAGATACTCAAAAGATTCGACAGCTGCACCATCAAGAGCATTCTGACTGGTTGTATCACTGCCTGGTATGGCAACTGCTTGGCCTCCGACCGCAAGGCACTACAGAGTGTAGTGCGAACGGCCCAGTGCATCACTGGGGCCAAGCCTCCTGCCACCCAGGACCTCTATCCCAGGCGATGTCAGAGGAAGAGGAAATATTGTCAAAGACTCCAGCCACCCAAGTCATAGTCTGTTCTCTCTGCTACTGCACGGCAAGCGGTTCCGGAGAGTCAAGTCGAGGTCCAAGAGGCTTCTAAACAGCTTCTACCCCCAAGCCATAAGACTCCTGAACATCTAATCAAATGGCTACCCAGACTATTTTCATTTCCCCTCCCCCCTCTTTACACCTGCTACTCTCTGTTATTATCATCTCTACATAGTCACTTTAATAACATTACCTACATGTACATATTACCTCAACTAACCGGTGCCCCCGCACGTTGACTCTGTAGCGGTAACCCCCTGTATATAGTCTCGCTATTGTTATTTTACTACTGCTATTTATCTACTTGTTACTTTTATTTCTTATTCTTATTCTGTATTTTTACTGCATTGTTGGATAGGAGCTTGTAAGTAAGCATTTCACTGTGAGTTGTACACCGGTTGTTTGTGGCGCCTGTGACTAATACGATTTCATTTGATCATATAATCCAGCTGTGGTGCTTTAATGGTTACAGTAGGGGTCATTTATTTAAATTATTTTGCTTAACACAGCACTGTTTTTCTTACAGCACCCCTGTTGTAAAGCAAAATTGAAGTGTTTAGGTTTCAGCTCTGCTGTCAGTATAATGCTGTAAGTGTACAGAGAAAAGTTTTACAGGGAATTCTCTGTTCCTCCACCATCTCTTCCTACAGCGACGGCTGACGGCTTTGGGGTCTGTCCCAAATGGCACCCTATTCCCTATAGAGTGCACTTCTTCTGACTACGGCCCACAGGACACTGTTCAAAAGTAGTGCACTACGTAGGGAACATTTGAGACACAGTATTTGTATTTTATTAGGATATACCCTGGAGAGGGAAAGCCTTGGGTATGGCATCTATCAGTAGAAAAAAAAACGTATTTCTAGCTAATGTCTCTCTGATTGGGTCAGAGTGTCTGCCAGTGGGTGGGTTACTCCTCAGGGTTATTGATGGTGAGCTGTGTGGTGTCTAGGATGTTGGGCAGGAAACATGGTGTTAGCCATGGTGGTTGACAGATTATAGGGAGAGAGAGAGGGGCCCAGGGCATGAGGCCTCTGGACTGACACTGTCTCCAATAGATAACTCAAACTCTCTCTCTCACACACACACAAAAAGACACACACACACCAACTTCAACTCCGATACAGCACAGACATCATCTTCAGCTGTTCACAGTCCATATAGCTCAGTGCCAGCTGAAGTCAGCTGCCACTGTTATGAAGCATGATAACTGTAATCACACCCGCTGCCTGCCTCCCGGGTGTACAGATTAAAGACCCTTTATTTAAAGGGGTATTAGGAAGCCTGGTAATAGTGGAGGACCAAATGAAAAATGAATCATGGGAAAAAAAGAGTATGTAGACAGACAATCAGGAAGAAAATGTGTGTGTGTGTGTCTGTGTGCCTGTGCATGTCTCTGTGTGTGTGCCTGTGTGCCTGTCTCTGTGTGTGTGTGTGTGTGTGTGTGTGTGCCTGTGCATGCCTCTGTGTGTGCCTGTGCATGCCTCTGTGTGTGTGTGTGTGTGCCTGTGTGTGTGGTGAGGAAATATATAAAGTTCTGTTTTGAAGTCATTTTCCTTTCTCATTGTTGTAGCAGAAAAGCTGACTGAGTGATATCTGTCATCAGATCAACACACACACAGTTCACTTTCATAGTCTTGGCAAGTCAGTTAAGAACAAATTCTTACTGGGGAACAGTGGGTTATCTGCCTTGTTCAGGTGCAGAAGGACAGATTTTTACATTGTCAGCTCGGGGATTTGATCTAGCAACCCTTTCAGTTACTGGCCCAACGCTCTAACCACTCGGCCATCTGCCGCCCCTTACATACAGGAAATTATGTCACACAAGCAGCAGAGAAACTTTCCCTCGTCAAACAAACGCATCCTTATTCACTTACAGAGTGTAGTCTCAGTCTCCTATCTGCCTCGATATGTACACAGCTGTTTATATAGAGCTGTGGTTTACATCTGTCTCGTTTCTATGGTAGACCATCTGTCCTGTCTATATAGATTACCTACAACAATACACACAGTAGGTGTCAGTTTCTTCACATCTTCAATTCTTATGGTTCCTACATGCATGATTTGAATTGAATTGATTTGATTTGATATGAATAGGGACCCATTTATGATCCACCCATTGACTTTATTTTTTTGGTGGAGAGAGAACTCCCAAATCAAATCAAATTTGATTGGTCACATACACATGGTTAGCGGATGTCATTGGTCACATACACATGGTTAGCGGATGTTATTGGTCACATACACATGGTTAGCGGATGTTATTGGTCACATACACATGGTTAGATAATGTTATTGGTCACATACACATGGTTAGCGGATGTTATTGGTCACATACACATGGTTAGCAGATGGTATTGGTCACATATACATGGTTAGCAGATGTTATTGGTCACATACACATGGTTAGCGAATGTTATTGGTCACATACACATGGTTAGCGGATGTTATTGGTCACATACACATGGTTAGCGGATGTTAATGCGAGTGTAGCAAAATGCTTGTGCTTCTAGTTTCGACTTTGCAGTAATATCTACCAAGTCATCTAACAAATTCACAATAACAACAGTATACACATAAATACACACAAATCTAAAGGGATGAATAAGAATATGTACATATAAATATAAATATATGGATGAACGATGGCCGTGCAGCACAGGCAAGATGCAGTAGATAGTGTAGAATACACTATATACATATGAGATGAGTAATGTAGGACATGTAAACATTATTAAAGTGGCGTTATTTAAAGTTATTTACCTTTATTAAATCCATTTATTTAAATAACCAGAGATTTGAATCTGGACGTTGGCAGCAGAATCAATTCAATTCTTATTTTTTTTATTTTTTTTTATTGCACCTTTATTTAACCAGGTAGGCCAGTTGAGAACACCTTTATTTAACCAGGTAGGCCAGTTGACAACACCTTTATTTAACCAGGTAGGCCAGTTGAGAACACCTTTATTTAACCAGGTAGGCCAGTTGACAACACCTTTATTTAACCAGGTAGGCCAGTTGACAACACCTTTATTTAACCAGGTAGGCCAGTTGAGAACACCTTTATTTAACCAGGTAGGCCAGTTGAGAACACCTTTATTTAACCAGGTAGGCCAGTTGACAACACCTTTATTTAACCAGGTAGGCCAGTTGACAACACCTTTATTTAACCAGGTAGGCCAGTTGACAACACCTTTATTTAACCAGGTAGGCCAGTTGACAGCACCTTTATTTAACCAGGTAGGCCAGTTGACAACACCTTTATTTAACCAGGTAGGCCAGTTGACAACAAGTTCTCATTTACAACTGAGACCTGGCCAAGATAAAGCAAAGCGTTGCCACAAAAACAACAACACAGAGTTACACATAAACAAATGTGCAGTCAATAACACAATAGAAAAATCTATGTACAGTGTAATGTAGATGCAAATGTAGAAGAGTAGGGAGGTAAAGCAATAAATAGGCCACAGAGGTGAAATCATTACAATGTATCATTAAACACTGGAGTGATGGATGTGCAGATGATGATGTGCAAGTAGAGATACTGGGGTGCAAAAGAGCAAGAAGATAAGTAACACTATGGGGATGAGGTAGTTGGGTGGGCTATTTACAGATACAGTTTATGGTTAAGGTGCTCTGACAGCTGATGCTTAAAGTTAGATATAAGACCCCATCTTCAGTGATTTTTGCAATTCGTTCCAGTCATTGGCAGCAGAGAACTGGAAGGAAAGACGACCAAAGGAGGGATTGGCTTTGGGGGTGACCAGTGAGATATACCTGCTGGAGTACGTGCTGCGGGTGGTGTTGCTATGGTGACTGGGCTTTACCTAGCAAAGACTTATAGATGACCTAGAGCCAGTGGGTTTGGCCACAAATACTTAGTGAGGGCCAGCCAACGAGAGCACACAGGTCGCAGTGGTGGGTAGTATATGGGGCTTTGGTGACAAAACGGATGGCACTGTGATAGACTACATCCAGTTTGCTGAGTAGAGTGTTGGAGCCTATTTTGTAAACGACATCGCCGAAGTCAAGGATCGGTAGTATAGCCAGTTTTATGAGGGTATGTTTGGCAGCATGAGTGAAGGAGGCTTTAATTCTAGATTACATTTTTGATTGGAAATGGTCAATGTGAGTCTGGGAGGAGAGTTTACAGTCTAACCAGACACCTAGGTATTTGTAGTTGTCCACATATTCTAAGTCAGAACCGTCCAGTGTAGTGATGCTAGTCAGACGGGAGGGTGCGGGCAGCATTCGGTTGAAAAGAGTGCACTTAGTTTTTCTTGCATTTAAAAGCAGTTGGACGCCTCGGAAGGAGAGGTGTATGGCATTGAAGCTCTTTTGGAGGTTTGTTAGCATAGTGTCCAAAGAAGGGCCAGATGTATACAGAATGGTGTCGTCTGCATAGGGGTGGATGAGAAAATCACCAGCAGCAAGAGCGACATCATTGATATATACAGAGAAAGAATCGGCCCGAGAATTGAACCCTGTGGCACCACCATAGATACTGCCAGAGATCCAGACAACAGGCCCTCCAATTTGACACACTGAACTCTATCTGAGAAGTAGTTGGTGAACCAGGCGAGGCAGTCATTTGAGATGCCAAGGCTATTGAGTCTGCCGATAAGAATGCGGTGATTGAGAGATTCGAAAGCCTTGGCCAGGTCGATGAAGACGGCTGCACATTACTGTCTTTTATCGATAGTGTTTATGATATTGTTTAGGACCTTGAGTGTGGCTGAGGTGCACCCATTACCAACTCTTGGGCAAGTTGCTGCAGGGGGTGCTGAGATGTTGGCCATGGTAGTGGTAACCAGGTGGAAAGCATGGCCAGCCGTAACAAATGTTTATTGAAATGATCGATTATCGTAGCTTTATCGGTGGTGACAGTGTTTCCTATCCTCAGGGCAGTGGGCAGCTGGGAGGAGGTGCTCTTATTCTCCATGGACTTTACAGTGTCCCAAAACTGTTTGGAATTAGTGCTACAGGATGCAAATTTCTGTTTGAAAAAGCTAGCCTTAGCTTTCCTAACTGACTGAGTATATTGGTTCCTGACTTCTCTGAAAAGTTGTATATCGCGGGGGGTATTCGATGCTAGTGCAGAACGTGCTGGTCAAGGGCAGTCAAGTCTGGGGTGAACCAAGGGCTGTATCTGTTCTTAGTTCTGCATTTTTTGAACGGAGCATGCTTATCTAAAATGGTGAGGAAGTTACTCAGGCATCCTCAATTGACGGGATGAGGTCAATGTCCTTCCAGGATACCCGGGCCAGGTCGATTAGAAAGGCCTGCTCACAGAAGTGTTTTAGGGAGCGTTTGACAGTGATGAGGGGTGGTCGTTTGACTGCGGCACCATAGCGGATACAGGCAATGAGGCAGTGGTCGCTGAGATCCTGATTGAAGACAGCGGAGGTGTATTTGGAGGGCCAGTTAGTCAGGATGACGTCTATGAGGGTGCCCTTGCTTACAGAGTTAGGGTTGTCCCTGGTGGGTTCCTTGATGATTTGTGTGAGATTGAGGGCATCTAGCTTAGATTGTAGGACTGCCGGGGTGTTAAGCATGTCCCAGTTTAGGTCACCAAACAGAACAAACTGAAGCTAGATGGGGGGCAATCAATTCACCAATGGTGTCCAGGGCACAGCTGGGAGCTGAGGGGGGTCGGTAGCAGGTGGCAACATTGAGAGACTTATTTCTGGAGAGAGTAATTTTCAGAATTAGTAGTTCGAACTGTTTGGGTATGGACCTGGAAAGTATGACATTACTTTGCAGGCTATCTCTGCAGTAGACTGCAACTCCTCCCCCTTTGGCAGTTCTATCTTGACGGAAGATGTTATAGTTGGGTATGGAAATCTCAGAATTTTTGGTGGCCTTCCTGAGCCAGGATTCAGACACGGCAAGGACATCAGGGTTAGCAGAGTGTGCTAAAGCAGTGAGTAAAACTAACTTAGGGAGGAGGCTTCTGATGTTGACATGCCTGAAACCAAGGCTTTTTTGATCACAGAAGTCAACAAATGAGGGTGCCTGGGGACATGCAGGGCCTGGGTTTACCTCCACATCACCCGCGGAACAGAGAAGGAGTAGTATGAGGGTGCGGCTAAAGGCTATCAAAACTGGTCGCCGAGAGCGTTGGGGACAGAGAATAAGAGGAGCAGGTTTCTGGGCATGGTAGAATATATTCAGGGCATAATGCGCAGACAGGGGTATGGTGGGGTGCGGGTACGGCGGAGGTAAGCCCAGGCACTGGGTGATGATGAGAGTGGTTTTATCTCTGGACATGCTGGTTGTAATGGGTGAGGTCACTGCATATGTGGGAGGTGGGACAAAGGAGGTATCAGGGGTATGAGGATTGGGACTAGGGGCTCCATTGTGAACTAAAACAATGATAACTAACGTGAGCAACAGTATACAAGGCATATTGACATTTGAGAGAGACATACAGCGAGACATACAGTAATCACAGGTGTTGAACTGGGAAAGCTTGCTAAAACAGTGGGTGAGACAACAGCTAATCAGCTAGCATAACAACAGCAGGTAAAATGGCATTGACTAGGCAACGGGGCCGACAGATAAAACAAACAAGCAGAAGGGAGTACCGTGATTAATGGACAGTCCAGCGTGCATCAGCTATGTAGCCAAGTGATCAGAGTCCAGGGGGCAGTGGTGGATGGGGCAGGGGGGCTGGACTGGCTAGTGTTATCCAGGTTAAAAAACTAACAATGACTAAATAGCTTGTAGCTAGTTAGCTGGTTAGCTTCTGGAGGTTCTTGAGTGTGTTCTAAAAATTAAAAATAATAGCCATTCTGTATCACATTGGGTGAGGCAGGTTTCCGGAAGGTATAAACAAATTTTAAAAAATCAGGAAGAGATAGAAAGTACATATGGGCCACTGCGTGTTTGGGACGCGGCGATGCAGACGGTTAGCAGGCCTGTGCTAAAAAGCTAACAGATTAGCAGGCCGGGGTAAACAAGGTAGTAGTTAGCGGACCTGGGCTAAACAAGCTAGCAGTTAGCATGCCGAATTAGCAAGCAAGGAGATACTAGTATGTTATTAGTTATTAAATGTCCTCTGTAGTGGACATCAGGATGTTATTAAATGTTCTCTGCAGTGGACATCAGGATGTTATTAGTAAATGTCCTCTGTAGTGGACATCAGTATGTTATTAGTTATTAAATGTCCTCTGTAGTGGACATCAGGATGTTATTAAATGTTCTCTGCAGTGGACATCAGGATGTTATTAAATGTTATCTGCAGTGGACAACAGGATGTTATTAAATGTTATCTGCAGTGGACATCAGGATGTTATTAAATGTTCTCTGTAGTGGACATAAGGATTAAATAAATGTCCTCTGTGTGGACATCAGGATGTTATTAAATGTCCTCTGTAGTGGACATCAGGATGTTATTAGTTATTAAATGTCCTCTGTAGTGGACATCAGGATGTTATTAAATGTCCTCTGTAGTGGACATCAGGATTATTAAATGTCCTCTATAGTGGACATCAGGATGAAACACTCTGAGTGGACATCAGGATTTACAGTTATTAAATGCTCTATAGTGGACATCAGGATGTTATTAAACCTCTGTAGTGGACATCAGGATTTACAGAGCCTGTCATCAGGATGTTATTAAACAGTCATCAGGATGTTATTAAATGTCCTCTGTAGTGCTCAGAGGCTCAAATCAGGATGATATTAAATGTCCTCTGTAGTGGACATCATGGATGTTATTAAACCTTCATTTCAAGAACCTCTCTCCATCCTAGTGGACATCCTTCACTAAATGTCCTCTGGACATCAGGATGTTATTAAATGTCCTCTGTAGTGGACATCAGGATGTTATTAAATCTCCCAGTGGACATCTCCTAAATGTCCTCTGTAGTGGACACAGGATGTTATTAAATCTCCCAGTGGACATCAGGATGTTATTAAATGTCCTCTGTAGTGGACATCAGGATGTTATTAAATGTCCTCAGTGGACATCAGGATCCCTCCCCCCTCCTTCACCCACCCACCCACCCACCCTCCCTCCCTGGACATCAGGATGTTATTACCCACCCACCCTCCCTCTGTAGTGGACATCAGGATGTTATTAGTTATTAAATGTCCTCAGTGGACATCACCCTAGTTATTAAATGTCCTCTGTCAGTGGACATCAGGATGTTATTAGTTATTAAATGTCCTCTGTAGTGGACATCAGGATGTTTTTAAATGTCCTCTGTAGTGGACATCAGGATGTTATTAGTTAGTAAATGTCCTCTGTAGTGGACATCAGGATGTTATTAAATGTCCTCTGTAGTGGACATAAGGATGTTACCCAGTAAATGTCCTCTGTACTGGACATCCATGTTATTAAATGTCCTCTGTAGTGGACATCAGGATGTTACTTAAATGTCCTCTGTAGTGGACATCAGGACCCACCCTAAATGTCCTCTCCTAGTGGACCCAGGATGTTATTAGTTATTCTGTCCCTCCTTCACATCAGGAACCTCCCTCCATCCTTCCTCCTTCACTCTCCCTCCCTTCCTCTCTCCTTCCATCCCAATCTCTCCTTCCCTCCTTCACTATCTCCCAACCACTCCCCCTCCTCCCTCCCTCCTTCACCCACCCACCCTCCCTCCCCCTCCTTCACCCCACCCACCCACCCACCCTCCCTCCCCCTGCTTCCCACCCACCCTAGTAAATGTCCTCTGTAGTGGACATCCTTCCATAGTTATTATGTCCTCTGTAGTGGACATCAGGATTCACAGTTCTTAAATGTCCTCTGTAGTGGACATAAGGATTCACTCTCTCCTTAAATGTCCCTGGACATCCGTGCCTGAGCCTCTGATGACATCAGGATGTTATTAGTTATTAAATGTCCTCTGCAGTGGACATCAGGATGAATGGAGATTAAATGTCCAGTGTCTCAGGATGTTATTAAATGTCTTTGTCAGGATTTTTCAGACAATGCCTGGCGTGGACATCAGGTTAAAAGTTAAAATGACAGTGGACAGGATGTTTTGAGTAAATGTCCTCTGTAGTGGACATCAGGATGTTATGTTATTAAATGTCCTCTGTGTGGACATTAGGATGTTTGTTTGTGTGTGGACATCAGGATGTATAGTTGTAAATATATCAGACACCCAGATGTTATTGTTATTAAATGTCTGTAGTGGACATCAGTAGGTTTTCTAAATGTCCTCTTAGTGGACATTAGATTTTTTTGATTAAACTCTTAGTGGACACAGGATGATAGTTTCAAAACACTGGACATCACAATTAGTTATTAAACCACACACCCAGGATGTTAGCAAAACACTACACACAATTAGCACAAGTTACACACCCAATTGGCAAAACATTACAGATCCTTTGCTGTAGTGGACAAAATTAAACACAGGATGTTAGCACCCCATGCAATTCTCTCTGAAAAAACTATACACTTCTTTTAAAAACCACACTTTGTTACCATATGAAAACACCGTTTCACATTACTATACTCTGTTCTGAAACACGACTCTGCTGTGATAAACCTAAAACACATTTTTAGCTCACTTCTAGGCTCCCAGGATTACAGCCATAGTGCTCAGAAAACCTTATCAACAAAGTCCCTCCATATGATGTAAATCCCTCCCTTCCAAACTCCTTCCACACAAGACCAATGTTTCAGATCTGAAGAAACTCATTTATTTCCCACCCACGCTCCAAAATGTTGACATGGAGATTCATCCCTACTGCTTAACCCAAACGTCACTTTCCTTCCATCCCCTATATGTAAGATCAAAAAAATAAAATCCCAAAAAATCTTCTTCACATTCCTTCCTTCTTCCGTGCCTGAGCTGGATCTGGCCGGGAGAATTTCAGTCCATGTTAGGAGGCAATCTTTGTCATTTTCTCAGACACCTTGGTTAAAAGAAACGACTTTGAGGTTGAGCCATGTTCTGTTATAATCCATCCACAGCCATTGCTGCCACCTCCATCTGGTTCCTCTCTAGGCCTTTCTAGGGAGTTTTTCCAAGCCACAGTGCTTCACCTCCATGGCTTGGATGAGGGGTACCTGCATTGCCTGTTTGGGGAGGCTGGTTTTCTGTACACACTTGAGACATCAGCCGATTTATTACATTTGAAAAGTCTCTTCTGGATAGGGTTGAGACTTAAATGTAAATGTAAATGTAAAAAAACAGTATACAAGAGAAGTAATTTACAGGAAAAGGTAACCGAAGTGCTGATGTACTGTATTCTATGCAAACCACTTACTGAAACAGCATATGTTTTGGAATGATGACATTGTCCCAGATAACATTTTCCAGTCTAAATGATCACACTTGCCACTGTATATGTTGATTTGGCAATTGGTCCAAGCCTCCTCAGTATGAGTGCTGTGTTGACAACGTGGCAACCAGTATGCGCGGAACTCATTTGTCAGATTCGGCCTGTTTTGAGCACCGTCTTTCTTGTAATGGCTGCACAGTCCTCCTCCTTCTCCAGTGTCCTCCTTCTCCTTCCTCCTCCACGTTGCCCTGGGACATCTGACTAAAGTCCTCCCCTGTGGCCAATGATGTTTCTCATCCTCCTCCTCTCCTCATCCTCCTCCTCCTCGTTCTCCTCGTCCTGATTCTCCCGTCCTCATCCTCATCCTCGTCTTAATCTTTCTGCTGACTCTTTCCATTGTGCTTGAAGACCATGAACTCATTGCTGTAGTGCCTAAACCTGATTGGTGTGTCTACAAAAAACAGTGTTTGCACACCTGATGACTGTGTTGAACCAATTGGTTGGACGGTGTGGTTATTTGCAGTCAGTGCTTTGGTATTAGACGTGACTTCATGATAGTGAAGTGTTCATGTTTATGCCGAGGTATGTATAAGATTAGGTGAGAATTTGTATTTGAGGTCCTGGCAACTGGACCTTTTTTTGGAACACCATTATTTTTGGTCTTACTGAGATTTACTGTCCGGGCCCAGGTCTGACAGGATCTGCATAAGATCTTGGTGCTTGGTTGGGGACAGTCGCCAGATCAACAGCAAACAGTAGACATTTAGATTCTAGTAGGCCAGGTGCTGCACTCTCACCATGTGCTGATGTTGAAATAAGACACTAGTATGAATCATTCCAAGTTCCAAAATGCTTACCTGGTTATTGACAATGTTATTTTAACGGATGTCAGTTACAGTCACAGCTGTGTACATTCACCCTCAAGCGAACACCAAGACAGACCGCACGCACAATAGTTGATTCAAATCAAATCAAATGTAATAAATCAGCTGATGTGCTGCTGTACAGACCTAAAACCCCAAACAGCAAGCAATGCAGGTGTGGCATTCCCCTTGGCTCTGCTAGAGAGGAACCAGGCTATGAGGGGTGGCCAGTCCTCTTCTGGCTGTGCCGGTGGAGATTATAACAGAACATGGCCAAGATGTTCAAATGTTCATAAATTAGGATTTGTGATTAGGTGAGGGTTTCTGGGATAATGGTGTTGATGTGAACCATGACCAGCCTTTCAAAAGAGGGTACATTTGTGAGTGCTACGGGGCAATAGCCATTTAGGCAGGTTACCTTGGTGTTCTTGGGCACAAAGATTATGATGGTCTGCTTGAAACATGTAGGTATTACAGACTGGGTCAGGGAGAGGTTGAAAATGTCAGTGAAGACACTTGCCAGCTGGTCAGCACATGCTCTGAGTATACATCCTGGTAATCTGTCTGGCCATGAGGCTTTGTGAATGTTGACCTGTTTTTAAAGGTCTTACTCACATCGGCTATGGAGAACGCGATCAGACAGTCGTCCGGAACAGCTGGTGCTCTCGTGCATAGTTCAGTGTCAGCATCCCTGTGGAACGCTTTCCACACCTTGTAGAGAGTCCAGCCTAGAATGAAGGTGTTCCTTATGTTTGATATACTCAGTGTATATGGACTCTGGAGGCCTGAGGAGGCCTGAGGAGGCCTGTAGGGTTGCTGTGGAGGCCTGTGGAGGCCTGTGGAGGGTTGTGTAGTAGTAGTCTGAGGCTTGTTAGAGGGACATTAACACCTGGATTCCATGGTCATTCATTTGGTGTTGGAGACACTATTGTCTATTGTCTGCTCAACAATGGCATCAAATGAAGAGAAGAAGAGAGGAGGAGATGAGAGGGCCCCTTCTCTCTCGTGGCTCTTGCTCCCTCCCTCTGTGTCTCGCTTAACTCTCGCTCGTCTCATCCTCTCTCTCCCTCTATCTTCCCTCTCTCTCCCCCCCCCTCTTTCGCTCTCTCTCTCCCCCCTCTCTCCCCCTCTCTCTCTCTCTCTCTCCCCTCTCTCTCTCTCCCCCTCTCTCTCTCCCCCTCTCTCTCTCCCCCTCTCTCTCCTCTCCCCCTCTCTCTCTCTCTCCCCCTCTCTCTCTCCCCCCTCTCTCTCCCCCTCTCTCTCTCAATTCAATTCAAGGGGCTTTATTGGCATGGGAAACATGTGTTAACATTGCCAAAGCAAGTGAAGTAGATAATATATTAAAGTGAAATAAACAATAAAAATAAACAGTAAACATTTAACATACAGAAGTTTCAAAACAATAAAGCCATTTCATTATGTATATATAAAGTGTTGTAACAATGTGCAAATGGTTAAAGTACAAAAGGGAAAATAAATAAACATAAATATGGGTTGTATTTACAATGGTGTTTGTTCTTTACTGGTTGCCCTTTTCTTGTGGCAACAGGTCACACATCTTGCTGCTGTGATGTCACACTGTGGAATTTCACCCAGTAGATATGGGAGTTGATCAAAATCGGGTTTGTTTTCAAATTCTTTGTGGATCTGTATAATCTGAGGGAAATATGTGTCTCTAATATGGTCATACATTTGGCAGGAGGTTAGGAAGTGCAGCTCAGTTTCCACCTCATTTTGTGGTCAGTGAGCACATAGCCTGTCATCTCTTGAGAGCCATGTCTGCCTACGGCGGCCTTTCTCAATAGCAAGGCTATGATCGCTGAGTCTGTACATAGTCAAAGCTTTCCTTATGTTTGGGTCAGTCACAGTGGTCAGGTATTCTGCCACTGTGTACTCTCTGTTTAAGGCCAAATAGCATTCTAGTTTGCTCTGTTTTTTTGTTAATTCTTTCCACTGTGTCAAGTAATTATCTCTTTGTTTTCTCATGATTTGGTTGGGTCTAAATGTGTTGCTGTCCTGGGGCTCTGTATGGTGTGTTTGTGTTTGTGAGCAGAGCCCCAGGACCAGCTTGCTTAGGGCACTCTTCTCCAGGTTCATCTTTCTGTAGGTGACGGCTTTGTTATTGAAGGTTTGGGAATCGCTTCCTTTTAGGTGGTTGTAGAATTTAACGTCTCTTTTCTGGATTTTGATAATTACCGGGTATCGACCTAATTCTGCTATGCATGTGTAATGGATGTGAAACGCTAGCTTAGTCAGCGGTGGTGCGCGCTAAATAGTGTTTAAATCGGTGATGTCACTTGCTCTGAGACCTTGAAGTAGTAGTTCCCCTTGCTCTGCAAGGGCCGTGGCTTTTGTGGATCGATGGGTAACGATGCTTCGTGGGTGACTGTTGTTGATGTGTGCAGAGGGTCTCTGGGTCGCGCCCGGGTATGGGTGAGGGGACGGTCTAAAGTTATACTGTTACATATATGTTATTATTTGGTGTTTTACGTTGTACACAGATTATATTTTTACAGAATTATGAATGCAGAGTCTCTGTTTGTCCAATTTTCTGAATTCTTGGTTGGTGAGCAGAACCCAGACCTCACAACCAAAAAGGGCAATAAGGTTCTATAACTGATTCAAGTATCTTTATATACAGTATATTAGGATCTAGGCTATATTAATATATATATATATATATATTATATATATATATATATATATATATATATATATTTTGTATTTTATATATTTTGCCAGATCCTAATTGGTATGTCGAATTTGATGTTGTCACGTTCTGACCTTTATTTCCTTTGTTTTGTCATTATTTAGTATGGTCAGGGCGTGAGTTGGGGTGGGCAGTCTGTTTGTTTTTCTATGATTTGGGTATTTCTATGTTTCGGCCTAGTATGGTTCTCAATCAGAGGCAGGTGTCATTAGTTGTCTCTGATTGAGAATCATACTGAGGTAGCCTGGGTTTTACTGTGTGTTTGTGGGTGATTGTTCTTGTCTCTGTGTTTGCACCAGATAGGGCTGTTTTGTTTTTTTCACATTTCTTGTTTTGTTAGTTTATTCATGTATAGTGTCTTTATTAAAGTACCATGAATAACCACCACGCTGCGTTTTGGTCCGCCTCTCCTTCACCTCAAGAAAACCATTACAGATGTTCCTTTCGATGGCATAGAAGGCCCTTCTTGCCGTGTCTCTCAGATCGTTCACAGCTTTGTGGAAGTTACCTGTGGCGCTGATGTTTAGGCCATAGTATGTATAGTTTTTTGTGTGCTCTAGGGCAACGGTGTCTAGATGGAATTTGTATTTGTTGTCCTGGCGACTGGACCTTTATTGGAACATCGTTATTTGGTTTTACTGAGATTTACTGTCCTGGTCCAGGTCTGTCAGGGCCCAGGTCTGTCAGGGCCCAGGTCTGTCAGGGCCCAGGTCTGTCAGGGCCCAGGTCTGTCAGAATCTGTGCGGAATATCTATGTGCTGCTGTAGGCCCCCTTGATTGGTGACAGAAGCTCCAGATCATCAGCAAACATTTGACTTCAGATTCTAGTAGGATGAGGCCCGCTGCTGCAGACTCTATCTTCCCTCTCTCTCTCTATCTTCCTCTCTCTCTCTATCTTCCCTCTCTCTCTCTATCTTCCCCTCTCTCTCTATCTTCCCCTCTCTCTCTCTATCTTCCTCTCTCTCTCTCTCTCTTCCCCTCTCTCTCTCTCTCTCTCTTCCCCCTCTCTCTCTCTCTCTCTCTTCCCTCTCTCTCTCTCTCTCTTCCCCTCTCTCTCTCTTCCCCTCTCTCTCTCTCTCTCTCTCTTCCCCCTCTCTCTCTCTCTCTTCCCCTCTCGCTCTCTCTCTCTCTCTTCCCCTCTCTCTCTCTCTCTCTCTCTCTTCCCCTCTCTCTCTCTCTCTCTCTCTTCCCCTCTCTCTCTCTCTCTCTCTCTCTCTCTCCCTCTCTCTCTTCTCTCTCTCTCTTCCCCTCTTCCCTCTCTCTCTCTCTCTTCCCTCTCTCTTCTCTCTCTCTCTCTCTCTCTCTCTCTCTTCCCTCTCTCTTCCCTCTCTCTCTCTCTCTCTCTTCCCTCTCTCTCTCTCTCGCTCTCTCTCTCTCTCCCCTCTCTCTCTCTCTCTTCCCTCTCTCTCTTCCTCTCTCTCTCTCTCTCTCTCTCTCTCTCTCTCTCTCCCCCTCTCTCTCTCTCTCTCTCTCTCTCTCTTCCCCTCTCTCTCTCTCTTCCCCTCTCTCTCTCTCTCTCTCTCTCTCTCTCTCTCTCTCTCTCTCTTCCCCTCTCTCTCTCTCTCTCTTCCCTCTCTCTCTCTCTCTCTCTTCCCCTCTCTCTCTCTCTCTCTTCCTCTCAAATTCAAGCTGCTTTATTGGCATGAAAAACATTGTGTCAATATTGCCAAAGCAACAATGTATACAATATACATTGTAACAAAATTCTAAATGATAGCAAATATAAAATATAAAAGTGTAGTAAATAATAATACAAAATTAAATACAAAAATAACAATAATTACAGTAATAACAATAATAGCAATAACAATTAAGTTACTGCTTACTATGCAGATGTTATTATTCAGTGTCCCTCAGGCTATGGCAGGAAAATACATATTTGGCTGCAAGAGGAGCCATTGCTCCTTCGCCCATGAGTATTCTTAGTTTTGGGTAGCCATGTCTTTTTATGTCTGCCGGTTTCTATTGCCAATCGGTGGTCACTCAGCCTGTACTTGGTAAGGATCTGTCTCTGCTTCGTATCTCT
>NC_088242.1:6513378-6539959 GCF_036934945.1 Oncorhynchus masou masou
TATGGACTGGCCCGCCCGTTCCCCAGACCTGAATCCAATTGAGCACATCTGGGACATTATGTCTCGCTCCATCCACCAACGGCACGTTTCACCACAGACTGTCCAGGAGTTGGCGGATGCTTTAGTCCAGGTCTGGGAGGAGATCCCTCAGGAGACCATCCGCCACCTCATCAGGAGCATGCCCAGGCATTGTAGGGAGGTCATACAGGCACGTGGAGGCCACACACACTACTGAGCCTCATTTTGACTTGTTTTAAGGACATTACATCAAAGTTGGATCAGCCTGTAGTGTGGTTTTCCACTTTAATTTTGAGTGTGACTACAAATCCAGACCTCCATGGGTTGATAAATTTGATTTCCAATGAAAAATTTTGTGTGATTTTGTTGTCTTCACATTCAACTATGTAATGAAAAAAAAGTATTCAATAAGAATATTTCATTCATTCAGATCTAGGATGTTATTTTAGTGTTCCCTTTATTTTTTGAGCAGTGTATATTAACAGAGTAGCTTCCCCAACACTGCACACACACACACACACACACACACACACACACACACACACACACACACACACACACACACACACACACACACACACACACACACACACACACACACACACACACACAATGCTATCAGGTCCTCCAGCTGTGATATCAGGTCCTCCAGCTGTGATATCAGGTCCTCCAGCTGTGATATCAGCTCCTCCAGCTGTGATATCAGCTCCTCCAGCTGTGATATCAGGTCCTCCAGCTGTGATATCAGGTCCTCCATCTATGATATCAGGTCCTCTAGCTGTGATATCAGGTCCTCCAGCTGTGATATCAGGTCCTCCAGCTGTGATATCAGGTCCTCCAGCTATACTATCAGGTCCTCCAGCTGTGATATCAGGTCCTCCAGCTGTGATATCAGGTCCTCCAGCTGTGATATCAGGTCCTCCAGCTGTGATATCAGGTCCTCCAGCTGTGATATCAGGTCCTCTAGCTGTGATATCAGGTCCTCCAGCTGTGATATCAGGTCCTCCAGCTATACTATCAGGTCCTCCAGCTGTGATATCAGGTCCTCCAGCTGTGATATCAGGTCCTCCAGCTGTGATATCAGGTCCTCCAGCTGTGATATCAGGTCCTCCAGCTATACTATCAGGTCCTCCATCTATGATATCAGGTCCTCCAGCTGTGATATCAGGTCCTCCAGCTGTGATATCAGGTCCTCCAGCTGTGATATCAGGTCCTCCAGCTGTGATATCAGGTCCTCCAGCTATACTATCAGGTCCTCCAGCTGTGATATCAGGTCCTCCATCTGTGATATCAGGTCCTCCATCTATGATATCAGGTCCTCCAGCTGTGATATCAGGTCCTCCAGCTGTGATATCAGGTCCTCCAGCTATACTATCAGGTCCTCCATCTATGATATCAGGTCCTCCAGCTGTGATATCAGGTCCTCCAGCTGTGATATCAGGTCCTCCAGCTGTGATATCAGGTCCTCCAGCTGTGATATCAGGTCCTCCAGATATACTATCAGATCCTCCAGCTGTGATATCAGGTCCTCCAGCTGTGATATCAGGTCCTCCAGATATACTATCAGGTCAAATCAAATCAAATCAAATCAAATTTATTTATATAGCCCTTCGTACATCAGCTGATATCTCAAAGTGCTGTACAGAAACCCAGCCTAAAACCCCAAACAGCAAGCAATGCAGGTGTAGAAGCACGGTGGCTAGGAAAAACTCCCTAGAAAAGCCAAAACCTAGGAAGAAACCTAGAGAGGAACCAGGCTATGTGGGGTGGCCAGTCCTCTTCTGGCTGTGCCGGGTAGAGATTATAACAGAACATGGCCAAGATGTTCAAATGTTCATAAATGACCAGCATGGTCGAATAATAATAAGGCAGAACAGTTGAAACTGGAGCAGCAGCACGGCCAGGTGGACTGGGGACAGCAAGGAGTCATCATGTCAAGTAGTCCTGGGGCATGGTCCTAGGGCCGCGGTTCAGTTGAAACTGGAGCAGCAGCACGGCCAGGTGGACTGGGGACAGCAAGGAGTCATCATGTCAGGTAGTCCTGGGGCATGGTCCTAGGGCTCAGGTCCTCCGAGAGAGAAGGAGAGAATTAGAGAACGCACACTTAGATTCACACAGGACACCGAATTGGACAGGAGAAGTACTCCAGATATAACAAACTGACCCCAGCCCCCGACACATAAACTACTGCAGCATAAATACTGAAGGCTGAGACAGGAGGGGTCAGGAGACACTGTGGCCCCACCCGAGGACACCCCGGACAGGGCCAAACAGGAAGGATATAACCCCACCCACTATGCCAAAGCACAGCCCCCACACCACTGGAGGGATATCTTCAACCACCAACTTACCATCCTGAGACAAAGCTGAGTATAGCCCGCAAAGATCTCCGCCACGGCACAACCCAAGGGGGCGCCAACCCAGACAGGATGACCACATCAGTGAATCAACCCACTCAGGTGACGCACCCCCTCAGGGACGGCATGAGAGCCCCAGCAAGCCAGTGACTCAGCCCCTGTAATAGGGTTAGAGGCAGAGAATCCCAGTGGAAAGAGGGGAACCGGCCAGGCAGAGACAGCAAGGGTGGTTCGTTGCTCCAGAGCCTTTCCGTTCACCTTCCCACTCCTGGGCCAGACTACACTCAATCATATGACCCACTGAAGAGATGAGTCTTCAGTAAAGACTTAAAGGTTGAGACCGAGTTTGCGTCTCTGACATGGGTAGGCAGACCGTTCCATAAAAATGGAGCTCTATAGGAGAAAGCCCTGCCTCCAGCTGTTTGCTTAGAAATTCTAGGGACAATTAGGAGGCCTGCGTCTTGTGACCGTAGCGTACGTGTAGGTATGTACGGCAGGACCAAATCAGAGAGATAGGTAGGAGCAAGCCCATGCAATGCTTTGTAGGTTAGCAGTAAAACCTTGAAATCAGCCCTTGCTTTGACAGGAAGCCAGTGTAGGAGGCTAGCACTGGAGTAATATGATCAAATTTTTTGGTTCTAGTCAGGATTCTAGCAGCCGTATTTAGCACTAACTGAAGTTTATTTAGTGCTTTATCCGGGTAGCCGGAAAGTAGAGCATTGCAGTAGTCTAACCTAGAAGTGACAAAAGCATGGATTAATTTTTCTGCATCATTTTTGGACAGAAAGTTTCTGATTTTTGCAATGTTACGTAGATGGAAAAAAGCTGTCCTTGAAATGGTCTTGATATGTTCTTCAAAAGAGAGATCAGGGTCCAGAGTAACGCCGAGGTCCTTCACAGTTTTATTTGAGATGACTGTACAACCATTAAGATTAATTGTCAGATTCAACAGAAGATCTCTTTGTTTCTTGGGACCTAGAACAAGCATCTCTGTTTTATCCGAGTTTAAAAGTAGAAAGTTTGCTGCCATCCACTTCCTTATGTCTGAAACACATGCTTCTAGCGAGGGCAATTTTGGGGCTTCACCATGTTTCATTGAAATGTACAGCTGTGTATCATCCGCATAGCAGTGAAAGTTAACATTATGTTTTTGAATAACATCCCCAAGAGGTAAAATATATAGTGAAAACAACAGCGGTCCTAAAACGGAACCTTGAGGAACACCGAAATTTACAGTTGATTTGTCAGAGGACAAACCATCCACAGAGACAAACTGATATCTTTCCGACAGATAAGATCTAAACCAGGCCAGAACTTGACCGTGTAGACCAATTTGGGTTTCCAATCTCTCCAAAAGAATGTGGTGATCGATGGTATCAAAAGCAGCACTAAGGTCTAGGAGCACGAGGACAGATGCAGAGCCTCGGTCCGATGCCATTAAAATGTCATTTACCACCTTCACCAGTGCCGTCTCAGTGCTATGATGGTCCTCCAGCTGTGATATCAGGTCCTCCAGCTGTGATATCAGGTCCTCCAGCTGTGATATCAGGTCCTCCAGCTGTGATATCAGGTCCTCCAGATATACTATCAGATCCTCCAGCTGTGATATCAGGTCCTCCAGCTGTGATATCAGGTCCTCCAGATATACTATCAGGTCCTCCAGCTGTGATATCAGGTCCTCCAGCTGTGATATCAGGTCCTCCAGATATACTATCAGATCCTCCAGCTGTGATATCAGGTCCTCCAGATATACTATCAGATCCTCCAGCTGTGATATCAGATCCTCCAGCTGTGATATCAGGTCCTCCAGCTGTGATATCAGGTCCTCCAGATATACTATCAGGTCCTCCAGCTGTGATATCAGGTCCTCCAGCTGTGATATCAGGTCCTCCAGCTGTGATATCAGGTCCTCCAGATATACTATCAGGTCCTCCATCTATGATATCAGGTCCTCCATCTGTGATATCAGGTCCTCCATCTATGATATCAGGTCCTCCAGCTGTGATATCAGGTCCTCCAGATATACTATCAGATCCTCCAGCTGTGATATCAGATCCTCCAGCTGTGATATCAGGTCCTCCAGCTGTGATATCAGGTCCTCCAGATATACTATCAGATCCTCCAGCTGTGATATCAGGTCCTCCAGCTGTGATATCAGGTCCTCCAGATATACTATCAGATCCTCCAGCTGTGATATCAGGTCCTCCAGCTGTGATATCAGGTCCTCCAGATATACTATCAGATCCTCCAGCTGTGATATCAGGTCCTCCAGCTGTGATATCAGGTCCTCCAGATATACTATCAGATCCTCCAGCTGTGATATCAGATCCTCCAGCTGTGATATCAGGTCCTCCAGATATACTATCAGATCCTCCAGCTGTGATATCAGATCCTCCAGCTGTGATATCAGGTCCTCCAGATATACTATCAGATCCTCCAGCTGTGATATCAGATCCTCCAGCTGTGATATCAGGTCCTCCAGCTGTGATATCAGGTCCTCCAGCTGTGATATCAGGTCCTCCAGCTGTGATATCAGGTCCTCCAGCTATACTATCAGATCCTCCAGCTGTGATATCAGGTCCTCCAGCTGTGATATCAGGTCCTCCAGCTGTGATATCAGGTTCTATAGCTATACTATCAGGTCCTCCAGCTGTGATATCAGGTTCTATAGCTATACTATCAGGTCCTCCAGCTGTGATATCAGGTCCTCCAGCTGTGATATCAGGTTCTATAGCTATACTATCAGGTCCTCCAGCTGTGATATCAGGTTCTATAGCTATACTATCAGGTCCTCCAGCTGTGATATCAGGTCCTCCAGCTGTGATATCAGGTTCTATAGCTATACTATCAGGTCCTCCAGCTGTGATATCAGGTCCTCCAGCTATACTATCAGATCCTCCAGCTGTGATATCAGGTCCTCCAGCTGTGATATCAGGTCCTCCAGCTGTGATATCAGGTCCTCCAGCTGTGATATCAGGTCCTCCAGCTGTGATATCAGGTCCTCCAGATATACTATCAGATCCTCCAGCTGTGATATCAGGTCCTCCAGCTGTGATATCAGGTCCTCCAGATATACTATCAGATCCTCCAGCTGTGATATCAGGTCCTCCAGCTGTGATATCAGGTCCTCCAGATATACTATCAGATCCTCCAGCTGTGATATCAGATCCTCCAGCTGTGATATCAGGTCCTCCAGATATACTATCAGATCCTCCAGCTGTGATATCAGGTCCTCCAGCTGTGATATCAGGTCCTCCAGATATACTATCAGATCCTCCAGCTGTGATATCAGATCCTCCAGCTGTGATATCAGGTCCTCCAGATATACTATCAGATCCTCCAGCTGTGATATCAGATCCTCCAGCTGTGATATCAGGTCCTCCAGCTGTGATATCAGGTCATCCAGCTGTGATATCAGGTCCTCCAGCTGTGATATCAGGTCCTCCAGCTATACTATCAGATCCTCCAGCTGTGATATCAGGTCCTCCAGCTGTGATATCAGGTCCTCCAGCTGTGATATCAGGTTCTATAGCTATACTATCAGGTCCTCCAGCTGTGATATCAGGTCCTCCAGCTGTGATATCAGGTTCTATAGCTATACTATCAGGTCCTCCAGCTGTGATATCAGGTTCTATAGCTGTGATATCAGGTCCTCCAGCTGTGATATCAGATCCTCCAGCTGTGATATCAGGTCCTCCAGCTGTGATATCAGGTCCTCCAGATATACTATCAGATCCTCCAGCTGTGATATCAGGTCCTCCAGCTGTGATATCAGGTCCTCCAGATATACTATCAGATCCTCCAGCTGTGATATCAGGTCCTCCAGCTGTGATATCAGGTCCTCCAGATATACTATCAGATCCTCCAGCTGTGATATCAGGTCCTCCAGCTGTGATATCAGGTCCTCCAGATATACTATCAGATCCTCCAGCTGTGATATCAGATCCTCCAGCTGTGATATCAGGTCCTCCAGCTGTGATATCAGGTCCTCCAGCTGTGATATCAGGTCCTCCAGCTGTGATATCAGGTCCTCCAGCTATACTATCAGATCCTCCAGCTGTGATATCAGGTCCTCCAGCTGTGATATCAGGTCCTCCAGCTGTGATATCAGGTTCTATAGCTATACTATCAGGTCCTCCAGCTGTGATATCAGGTTCTATAGCTATACTATCAGGTCCTCCAGCTGTGATATCAGGTCCTCCAGCTGTGATATCAGGTTCTATAGCTATACTATCAGGTCCTCCAGCTGTGATATCAGGTTCTATAGCTATACTATCAGGTCCTCCAGCTGTGATATCAGGTCCTCCAGCTGTGATATCAGGTTCTATAGCTATACTATCAGGTCCTCCAGCTGTGATATCAGGTCCTCCAGCTATACTATCAGATCCTCCAGCTGTGATATCAGGTCCTCCAGCTGTGATATCAGGTCCTCCAGCTGTGATATCAGGTCCTCCAGCTGTGATATCAGGTCCTCCAGCTGTGATATCAGGTCCTCCAGATATACTATCAGATCCTCCAGCTGTGATATCAGGTCCTCCAGCTGTGATATCAGGTCCTCCAGATATACTATCAGATCCTCCAGCTGTGATATCAGGTCCTCCAGCTGTGATATCAGGTCCTCCAGATATACTATCAGATCCTCCAGCTGTGATATCAGATCCTCCAGCTGTGATATCAGGTCCTCCAGATATACTATCAGATCCTCCAGCTGTGATATCAGGTCCTCCAGCTGTGATATCAGGTCCTCCAGATATACTATCAGATCCTCCAGCTGTGATATCAGATCCTCCAGCTGTGA
Organism: Oncorhynchus masou masou; assembly: GCF_036934945.1. Classification (NCBI taxonomy): domain Eukaryota; kingdom Metazoa; phylum Chordata; class Actinopteri; order Salmoniformes; family Salmonidae; genus Oncorhynchus; species Oncorhynchus masou. The sequence goes on from NC_088242.1 coordinate 6,520,552, forward strand.
TATCAGGTCCTCCAGATATACTATCAGATCCTCCAGCTGTGATATCAGATCCTCCAGCTGTGATATCAGGTCCTCCAGCTGTGATATCAGGTCCTCCAGCTGTGATATCAGGTCCTCCAGCTGTGATATCAGGTCCTCCAGCTATACTATCAGATCCTCCAGCTGTGATATCAGGTCCTCCAGCTGTGATATCAGGTCCTCCAGCTGTGATATCAGGTTCTATAGCTATACTATCAGGTCCTCCAGCTGTGATATCAGGTCCTCCAGCTGTGATATCAGGTTCTATAGCTATACTATCAGGTCCTCCAGCTGTGATATCAGGTTCTATAGCTGTGATATCAGGTCCTCCAGCTGTGATATCAGGTTCTATAGCTATACTATCAGGTCCTCCAGCTGTGATATCAGGTCCTCCAGCTATACTATCAGATCCTCCAGCTGTGATATCAGGTCCTCCAGCTGTGATATCAGGTCCTCCAGCTGTGATATCAGGTTCTATAGCTATACTATCAGGTCCTCCAGCTGTGATATCAGGTTCTATAGCTGTGATATCAGGTCCTCCAGCTGTGATATCAGGTCCTCCAGCTGTGATATCAGGTCCTCCAGCTGTGATATCAGGTTCTATAGCTATACTATCAGGTCCTCCAGCTGTGATATCAGGTCCTCCAGCTGTGATATCAGGTTCTATAGCTATACTATCAGGTCCTCCAGCTGTGATATCAGGTCCTCCAGCTGTGATATCAGGTCCTCCAGCTGTGATATCAGATCCTCCAGCTGTGATATCAGGTCCTCCAGCTGTGATATCAGGTCCTCCAGCTGTGATATCAGGTCCTCCAGCTGTGATATCAGATCCTCCAGCTGTGATATCAGGTCCTCCAGCTGTGATATCAGATCCTCCAGCTGTGATATCAGGTCCTCCAGATATACTATCAGATCCTCCAGCTGTGATATCAGGTCCTCCAGATATACTATCAGATCCTCCAGCTGTGATATCAGGTCCTCCAGATATACTATCAGATCCTCCAGCTGTGATATCAGGTCCTCCAGCTATACTATCAGATCCTCCAGCTGTGATATCAGGTCCTCCAGATATACTATCAGATCCTCCAGCTGTGATATCAGGTCCTCCAGCTGTGATATCAGATCCTCCAGATATACTATCAGATCCTCCAGCTGTGATATCAGGTCCTCCAGATATACTATCAGATCCTCCAGCTGTGATATCAGGTCCTCCAGATATACTATCAGATCCTCCAGCTGTGATATCAGGTCCTCCAGCTATACTATCAGATCCTCCAGCTGTGATATCAGGTCCTCCAGATATACTATCAGATCCTCCAGCTGTGATATCAGGTCCTCCAGATATACTATCAGATCCTCCCGCTGTGATATCAGGTCCTCCAGATATACTATCAGATCCTCCAGCTGTGATATCAGGTCCTCCAGCTGTGATATCAGGTCCTCCAGCTGTGATATCAGGTCCTCCAGCTGTGATATCAGGTCCTCCAGCTATACTATCAGATCCTCTAGCTGTGATATCAGGTCCTCCAGCTGTGATATCAGGTCCTCCAGATATACTATCAGATCCTCCAGCTGTGATATCAGATCCTCCAGCTATATATATTTTAAAAAAATATATATATATTTAACCTTTAACCAGGAAGGACTCAGTGAGATTTGAAAACTATTTTTCAAGAGCGTTCTAGCCAAGATAGACAGCACCAAGTCATTGCACATTACAGAGAGACAACATTTGTAAACTACTACTACACGTAATCTAGTAAAAAAAAAACACATAGAATTCGCAAGAGTATAACAAAATCATAAAAACAGCAAATTAAAAACATAGACAGGTCACGGAATCAGCCTCAAAATCCTCCATCAATGATTTAAAAACAACCAATATGGACATTGTCAGATGTACTCACTCAGCGACAATGTTAGTTTTCTTCAGAGTTCAGTAAAGTCAGTGCATAAAGAAATGCCACGAATATTGTCATTTTCTCTGAGAGATGTAAGAACTAGAGACTAAGGAAAGGGGAGAGAGAGGGATTGTTTGTATGTACAGTGAGGGAAAAAAGTATTTGATCCCCTGCTGATTTGGTGCACTCTTAAAGGGAGTGCTGCTAATCTCAGTTTGTTACCTGTATAAAAGACACCTGTCCATAGAAGCAATCAACCAATCAGATTCCAAATTCTCCACCGTGGCCAAGACCAAAGAGCTCTCCAAGGATGTCAGGGACAGGATTGTAGACCTACACAAGGCTGGAATGGGCTAGTTACACCACAGGTTATACACTAGTTACACCACAGGTTATACACTAGTTACACCACAGGTTATACACTAGTTACACCACAGGTTACCCCACAGGTTACACACTAGTTACACCACAGGTTATACACTAGTTACACCACAGGTTATACACTATTTACACCACCGGTTATACACTAGTTACCCCACAGGTTATACACTAGTTACCCCACAGGTTATACACTAGTTACCCCACAGGTTATACACTAGTTACACCACAGGTTACACACTAGTTACACCACAGGTTATACACTAGTTACCCCACAGGTTATACACTAGTTACCCCACAGGTTATACACTAGTTACCCCACAGGTTATACACTAGTTACCCCACAGGTTATACACTAGTTACCCCACAGGTTATACACTAGTTACCCCACAGGTTATACACTATTTACACCACAGGTTATACACTAGTTACACCACAGGTTATACACTAGATACCCCACAGGTTATACACTAGTTACCCCACAGGTTATACACTAGATACCCCACAGGTTATACACTAGTTACCCCACAGGTTATACACTAGTTACCCCACAGGTTATACACTAGTTACCCCACAGGTTATACACTAGTTACCCACAGGTTATACACTAGTTACCCCACAGGTTATACACTAGTTACCCCACAGGTTATACACTAGTTACCCCACAGGTTATAAACTAGTTACCCCACAGGTTATACACTAGTTACACCACAGGTTATACACTAGTTACCCCACAGGTTATACACTAGTTACCCCACAGGTTATACACTAGTTACACCACAGGTTATACACTAGTTACCCCACAGGTTATACACTAGTTACCCCACAGGTTATACACTAGTTACACCACAGGTTATACACTAGTTACCCCACAGGTTATACACTAGTTACCCCACAGGTTATACACTAGTTACCCCACAGGTTATACACTAGTTACCCCACAGGTTATACACTAGTTACCCCACAGGTTACACACTAGTTACCCCACAGGTTATACACTAGTTACCCCACAGGTTATACACTAGTTACCCCACAGGTTATACACTAGTTACCCCACAGGTTATACACTAGTTACCCCACAGGTTATACACTAGTTACCCCACAGGTTATACACTAGTTACCCCACAGGTTATACACTAGTTACCCCACAGGTTATACACTAGTTACCCCACAGGTTATACACTAGATTACAGGTTATACACTAGTTACCCCACAGGTTATACACTAGTTACCCCACAGGTTATACACTAGTTACCCCACAGGTTATACACTAGTTACCCCACAGGTTATACACTAGTTACCCCACAGGTTATACACTAGATACCCCACAGGTTACACACTAGTTACACCACAGGTTATACACTAGATACCCCACAGGTTATACACTAGTTACCCCACAGGTTATACACTAGATACCCCACAGGTTATACACTAGTTACCCCACAGGTTATACACTAGTTACCCCACAGGTTATACACTAGTTACCCCACAGGTTATACACTAGTTACCCCACAGGTTATACACTAGTTACCCCACAGGTTATACACTAGTTACACCACCGGTTACACACTAGTTACACCACAGGTTATACACTAGTTACACCACAGGTTACACACTAGTTACACCACAGGTTATACACTAGTTACCCCACAGGTTATACACTAGTTACCCCACAGGTTATACACTAGTTACCCCACAGGTTATAAACTAGTTACCCCACAGGTTATACACTAGTTGCACCACAGGTTATACACTAGTTACCCCACAGGTTATACACTAGTTACCCCACAGGTTATACACTAGTTACCCCACAGGTTATACACTAGTTACCCCACAGGTTATACACTAGTTACCCCACAGGTTATACACTAGTTACACCACAGGTTATACACTAGTTACCCCACAGGTTATACACTAGTTACCCCACAGGTTATACACTAGTTACCCCACAGGTTATACACTAGTTACCCCACAGGTTATACACTAGTTACCCCACAGGTTACACACTAGTTACCCCACAGGTTATACACTAGTTACCCCACAGGTTATACACTAGTTACCCCACAGGTTATACACTAGTTACCCCACAGGTTATACACTAGTTACCCCACAGGTTATACACTAGTTACCCCACAGGTTATACACTAGTTACCCCACAGGTTATACACTAGTTACCCCACAGGTTATACACTAGTTACCCCACAGGTTATACACTAGTTACCCCACAGGTTATACACTAGTTACCCCACAGGTTATACACTAGATACCCCACAGGTTATACACTAGTTACCCCACAGGTCATACACTAGTTACCCCACAGGTTATACACTAGTTACCCCACAGGTTATACACTAGATACCCCACAGGTTATACACTAGTTACCCCACAGGTTATACACTAGTTACCCCACAGGTTATACACTAGTTACACCACAGGTTACACACTAGTTACACCACCGGTTACACACTAGTTACACCACAGGTTACACACTAGTTACACCACAGGTTACACACTAGTTACACCACAGGTTATACACTAGTTACACCACAGGTTACACACTAGTTACACCACAGGTTACACACTAGTTACACCACCGGTTACACACTAGTTACACCACAGGTTACACACTAGTTACACCACAGGTTATACACTAGTTACACCACAGGTTACACACTAGTTACACCACAGGTTACACCACAGGTTACACACTAGTTACACCACAGGTTACACACTAGTTACACACTAGTTACACCACAGGTTACACCCTAGTTACACCACAGGTTACACACTAGTTACACCACAGGTTACACACTAGTTACACCACAGGTTATACACTAGTTACAGGTTATACACTAGTTACACCACCGGTTACACTAGTTACCACAGGTTACACACTAGTTACACCACAGGTTACACACTAGTTACACACTAGTTACACCACAGGTTACACCCTAGTTACACCACAGGTTACACACTAGTTACACCACAGGTTACACACTAGTTACACCACAGGTTATACACTAGTTACACACTAGTTACACCACAGGTTATACACTAGTTACACACTAGTTACACCACAGGTTATACACTAGTTACACACAGGTTATACACTAGTTATACACTAGTTACACCACAGGTTACACACTAGTTACCCCACAGTCCTGTTTTGCATTTTAGTCTTTTCCTCCAATGTCTATTTTTTTGTTGTCTCCTCCTCTCCTTTCCTTTCCTCTTCCTCCCCATTTCCTCTCCTCACCATTTCCTCTCTTCACCAGCTCCTTCCCCAGCCCCTCTCCTCTTCTTCCCATCTTCTCTGCTCCCCCTCCTATCCTCTCTTCGCCTCTGTGATTTTCCTGTCAGTCTGTCTTCATGTCAGTCTCGCTCCCTCTCGTTGTGATCCGTAATGTGGTGACAGAGACAGACAGACACAGAGACAGACACAGAGACAGACACAGAGACAGACACAGAGACAGACACAGAGACAGACACAGAGACAGACACAGAGACAGACACAGAGACAGACACAGAGACAGAGGGGCTGATCAAGCAGGCCTTTTCTGTGTCTGATGTTTTAGTGATCCCACCAGCAGCATTGCTACTTTTATCTAATGGCAGTTGCTTTACTTCAGGTTCAACTGGGGACAATCACTGCTCTGAAAACCGGCCTTTTTCTGCAAGAGTTCATTAACTTTTAATAGAGATATGTGCAGCGCCTAAATTAATGTAAGAGTGAGTGTTACTGATGTGTTTTTCTGTGTGTGTGTGGGGGGGGGGGGTGCATATTATACTCTAGTCAACCCTAGTCAGCCCTTCAAACTGCACTGCACACTGACAACATGGAGACAAAACCCATCAGTGAGACAAGAGTGAGTCGTAGAAAAGGGGGAGGGAGGGGAGATAGAGGTGGTGAGAGAGAGGGGGAGGGAGAGAGAGAGAGAGAGAGAGAGAGGGGGAGGGAGGGATAGAGAGTGATAGAGAGGGGGAGGGAGGGAGGGGAGAGTGATAGAGAGAGAGGGAGGGATAGAGAGAGAGAGATAGATAGAGTTGGAGAGACAGGGGGAAATAGAGAGAGGGGGAGTGAGAGCATTTGAGAGTAATAGAGGTGGAGAAATAGAGGGGTGAGAGAGGGGGAGAGAGATTTCATGAGAAAGTGTGAGATAGATGGAGAGAGGGAGAGAGAAAGTGTGAGAGATGGAGAGAGAGAAAGATAGGGGGAGAGACTCAGGCATAAGTCAAATCCATATGCAGACAAGCAGAAAATTACCTTCTCTTCTGTCCATTCATTTAGGAGACAGAAGCTAATCTGGCTTGGGGCTTCTGTTGTTCAGCAATAATTTACTGTATCACCAATGTAATGTTGAACCAGACAGAGAGAGAGTCTCTCGTTCAGTTGATTCCTCTGTTGAGAGAGGTCATGAGCAGATGAGGAAGAGACACAGAGAGGTCATGAGCTCCTGCATTTTTTCAGCATGTTCTTAAAAAAATATATAGATTTAGATTGAGATAAACTTGGATTATTTTTTTGGTCAGGAACATATACAGTATACTACCCTCCATAACATAACTTTCACTCCAAACAAAACTCGAAGCCTACAAACTGATTTTGGACTGAATTACCTGGAAGGTTTACAAACTACCAAAGATTATTATTCCAAAGCTATAAGGCAAATGCTCTGGAAAACAAACAGAAATGTGAAAACACCATCCAACCTGGAACTGTGTGAGTAACGTTTAGTCTGAAGCTATATTTTATATTTAAAAGCCAAGAAGAAGAAGACATTACAATTATATATTTTACTTTATAAGGACTGAATTTTAAATTAACGCTACCAAGCTTGCTAGGACAAAGAGATAACAACTTCAATTAGCACTGATGTGTCAATTGAGAGGTGTCAAAGACTTTAGCCCAACGATGGCAGGAGAATCAGACAGGCTACTCCATCAAATGCAGAGGGCTTTGAAGCTGCCTCCCACTGTTCAGAGGTAATTAAAATACAGTACCTTCCTCATGTAAAAAAAAATATGATAAGGCAAGAAAAGAGTACAAAATGAAGCTCCTTATGGAAAATCAAGAGACTTTTTGCTGACTATTATAAAAATGAGAACATAAGCAACTTAACCTTCCACACAGACCATCCCTGGCATGGAGCTACATTAACCAGACCATCCCCTGGCATGGAGCTATATTAACCAGACCATCCCCTGGCACAGTGTTACATTAACAGACCATCCCCTGGCATGGTGCTACATTAACCAGACCATCCCCTGGCACAGTGTTACATTAACCAGACCATCCCCTGGCATAGTGCTATATTAACCAGACCATCCCCTGGGACAGTGTTACATTAACCAGACCATCCCCTGGCATGGAGCTACATTAACCAGACCATCCCCTGGGACAGTGCTATATTAACCAGACCATCCCCTGGCATGGAGCTACATTAACCAGACCATCCCCTGGGACAGTGATATATTAACCAGACCATCCCCTGGCATGGTGCTATATTAACCAGACCATCCCCTGGGACAGTGTTACATTAACCAGACCATCCCCTGGGACAGTGCTATATTAACCAGACCATCCCCTGGGACAGTGTTACATTAACCAGACCATCCCCTGGGACAGTGCTATATTAACCAGACCATCCCCTGGGACAGTGCTATATTAACCAGACCATCCCCTGGGACAGTGCTATATTAACCAGACCATCCCCTGGGACAGTGTTATATTAACCAGACCATCCCCTGGGACAGTGTTACATTAACCAGACCATCCCCTGGGACAGTGCTATATTAAACAGACCATCCCCTGGGACAGTGTTATATTAACCAGACCATCCCCTGGGACAGTGTTATATTAACCAGACCATCCCCTGGGACAGTGCTATATTAACCAGACCATCCCCTGGGACAGTGCTATATTAACCAGACCATCCCCTGGGACAGTGTTATATTAACCAGACCATCCCCTGGCATGGTGCTATATTAACCAGACCATCCCCTGGGACAGTGCTATATTAACCAGACCATCCCCTGGGACAGTGTTATATTAACCAGACCATCCCCTGGGACAGTGTCAGACCATCCCCTGGGACAGTGCTATATTAACCAGACCATCCCCTGACACAGTGCTATATTAACCAGACCATCCCCTGGGACAGTGTTATATTAACCAGACCATCCCCTGGGACAGTGCTATATTAACCAGACCATCCCCTGGGACAGTGCTATATTAACCAGACCATCCCCTGGGACAGTGCTATATTAACCAGACCATCCCCTGGGACAGTGTTACATTAACCAGACCATCCCCTGGGACAGTGCTATATTAACCAGACCATCCCCTGACACAGTGCTATATTAACCAGACCATCCCCTGGGACAGTGCTATATTAACCAGACCATCCCCTGACACAGTGTTACATTAACCAGACCATCCCCTGGGACAGTGCTATATTAACCAGACCATCCCCTGACACAGTGCTATATTAACCAGACCATCCCCTGACACAGTGCTATATTAACCAGACCATCCCCTGGGACAGTGCTATATTAACCAGACCATCCCCTGGGACAGTGTTACATTAACCAGACCATCCCCTGGGACAGTGCTATATTACCAGACCATCCCCTGGCATGGAGCTACATTAACCAGACCATCCCCTGGGACAGTGCTATATTAACCAGACCATCCCCTGGGACAGTGTTATATTAACCAGACCATCCCCTGACACAGTGCTATATTAACCAGACCATCCCCTGGGACAGTGCTATATTAACCAGACCATCCCCTGGGACAGTGTTATATTAACCAGACCATCCCCTGACACAGTGCTATATTAACCAGACCATCCCCTGGGACAGTGCTATATTAACTTAGACCATCCCCTGGTACAGTGCTATATTAACCAGACCATCCCCTGACACAGTGCTATATTAACCAGACCATCCCCTGGGACAGTGCTATATTAACCAGACCATCCCCTGGGACAGTGCTATATTAACCAGACCATCCCCTGGGACAGTGTTATATTACAGATTAACCAGACCATCCCCTGGCATGGTGTTACATTAACCAGACCATCCCCTGGGACAGTGCTATATTAACCAGACCATCCCCTGGGACAGTGCTATATTAACCAGACCATCCCCTGGCATGGAGCTACATTAACCAGACCATCCCCTGGTACAGTGCTATATTAACCAGACCATCCCCTGGCATGGAGCTATATTAACGAGACCATCCCCTGGCATGGAGCTATATTAACCAGACCATCCCCTGGCATGGAGCTATATTAACCAGACCATCCCTGGCATGGAGCTACATTAACCAGACCATCCCCATGGAGCTACATTAACCAGACCATCCCCTGGCATGGTGCTATATTAACCAGACCATCCCCTGGCATGGAGCTATATTAACCAGACCATCCCTGGCATGGAGCTACATTAACCAGACCATCCCCTGGCATGACAGAGTGCATAACCAGACCATCCCTGGCATGGAGCTACATTAACCAGACCATCCCCTGGCATGAGTGCTATATTAACCAGACCATCCCCTGGCATGACAGAGTGCTATATTAACCAGACCATCCCTGGCATGGAGCTACATTAACCAGACCATCCCCTGGCATGGAGCTATATTAACCAGACCATCCCCTGGCATGAGCTATATTAACCAGACCATCCCTGGCATGGAGCTACATTAACCAGACCATCCCCTGGCATGGAGCTACATTAACCAGACCATCCCTGGCATGGAGCTACATTAACCAGACCATCCCTGGCATGGAGCTACATTAACCAGACCATCCCTGGCATGGAGCTACATTAACCAGACCATCCCTGGCATGGAGCTACATTAACCAGACCATCCCCTGGCATGGAGCTATATTAACCAGACCATCCCCTGGCATGGAGCTATATTAACCAGACCATCCCTGGCATGGAGCTACATTAACCAGACCATCCCCTGGCATGGAGCTATATTAACCAGACCATCCCTGGCATGGAGCCATTAACCAGACCATCCCCTGGCATGGAGCTACATTAACCAGACCATCCCCTGGCATGGAGCTACATTAACCAGACCATCCCTGGCATGGCACAGTGCTATATTAACCAGACCATCCCCTGGCATGATACAGTGTTATATTAACCAGACCATCGCCTGGCATGACACAGTGCTACATTAACCAGACCATCCCCTGGCATGGAGCTACATTAACCAGACCATCCCCTGCTATGGAGCTACATTAACCAGACCATCCCCTGGCATGGCACAGTGCTATATTAACCAGGCCATCCCCTGGCATGGCACAGTGCTATATTAACCAGACCATCCCCTGGCATGACACAGTGCTACATTAACCAGACCTTCCCCTGGCATGGCACAGTGCTATGTTAACACACTACCCCTCTGTTAAGAGGTGGGGTGTTAACGATGGGTGGAAACTCAGGATACTAGACAACGAGGACTCATTAGTCAGCTAATATAAATCACCATAAGTCTGGAACAGCATTGATACAGGGCAACCCCAAACAGTTTCGGCTGGACTTTTACCTAATCAAAGAATTAGCCCAGCAGTAGAAGCTCACCCACTTCATTACATAACCCCAAAGACGAGCAACCCCAAGCGGAAAGTCAACCTCCCAGCAGAGAGCACTACTCCCTCATTGAAATGAAGGATCAATTCACCCAGCTGGAGGTAAGGCAGGTGGAGCTGGAACAGCAGGTGATTACACTCCAGTTAGCACAGGCCCAGGCAACAATCCAGCACAACAACACTCTCTTAACCAGACCCGGAGTGCTGGAGGTGGAGAGAGACTATCTACACTCTGGACTGTGGTGAGACAACATAAACTGGAGATAGAGCAGGTGCAGGAGCAGGAGAAGAACAGAGCACTGGAGGAGAGGATCAGACTGCTGGAGGAGAGGGTGAGGGGGATGACGTGTGACAGAGAACAACCTACTAGAGGTGGCCACCCCCACAGAGAAGCCAGCAGAACAACCCACTAGAGGAGGTGGCCACCCCCACAGAGAAGCCAGCAGAACAACCTACTAGAGGTGGCCACTCCCACAGAGAAGACAGCAGAACAACCCACTAGAGGTGGCCACTCCCACAGAGAAGCCAGCAGAAGGTGGCCAACAGAGAAGCCAGCAGAACAACCTACTAGAGGTGGCCACTCCCACAGAGAAGCCAGCAGAACAACCCACTAGAGTGGTGGCCACTCCCACAGAGAAGCCAGCAGAGCAGCCCACCTCAGACTCTGACCATAGCGTCAACATCACAGCAGAACAGACAAATTAATAACCCTAAACCCAGGGGATCTCACCCCCTCTGAGTACCGTCCCCCCCGTCCCCCCGTCAGGCACCCTGATAGTACTCCTGACAACCACCCCCATACCCACCGAGGACAAACACAAGACACAGATTGTACTCCTTATGGACTCAAACGGGAAATATATACAATATATTTGTTTTCTTCCCAAAGACAGGCTATGTGCTCACTGTCCACAAAATGAGGTGGAAACTGAGCTGCACTTCCTGACCAATGTATGCCCATATTAGGGACACATAAACAAACCCAATTTTGATCTCATATCTCCCATATCTACTGGGTGAAGCAGCAAGATATGCAGCAGCAAGATTTGTGACTTGTTGCCACAAGAAAAGGGCAACCAGTGAAGAACAAACACCATTGTAAATACAACCCATATTTATTATAGTTTGTTTATTTTCCCTTTTGTACTTTAACCATTTGCACATCGTTGCAACAGTGTATCTATACATAATATAACATTTGAAATGTCTTTATTCTCTTGGAGCTTCTGTAAGTGTAATGTTTACTGTTCACATTTATTGTTTATTTCACTTTTGTACATCATCTACTTCACTTGCTTTGGCAATGTTATCATATGTTTCCCATGCCAATAAAGCCCCTTGAATTGGGGGGGGGGCGATGGAGAGTGATAGAGGTGGCGAGAGAGAGGGGGAGAGAGCGATAGAGAGAGTGTGTCACGTTCGTTGTTCGGAGGAGACCAAGGCGCAGCGGAAGATGAATACATGCTTTAATGAAGACGAAGAACACTTAAGAACACTTATTTAGCAAACTATACAAAAACAACAAACCGAACGTGAAGCTATATAAATACTAGTGCAGACACAGGCAACTAGACAGACATGAATACATACTTTAATGAAGACGAACACTTAACAAACTATGCAAAACAACAACCGTGAAGCTATACTAGTACAGGCAACTAGACATAGACAATAACCCACACAATACGCAAAGAAGATGGCTGCCTAAATATGGTTCCCAATTAGAGACAACTATAAACAGCTGCCTCTAATTGAGAACCAATCTAGGCAACCATAGACATACATAAACACCTAGATAGTAAACTACCCTATAAACCGACAAAAAACCCTAGACTGTACAAAAACACATACAGTACATCACCCATGTCACACCCTGACCTAACCAAAACAATAAAGAAAACAAAGAATACTAAGGTCAGGGCGTGACAGAGTGTGAAAAAGAGGAAGAGAGAAAGAGAGTGAGAGAAAGTGTGAGAGAGATGGAGAGAGAGAAAGATAGGGGGAGAGAGACTCAGGCATAAGTTAAATCCAAATGCAGACAAGCAGAAAATTACCTCCTCCCCCGTCCATTCATTTAGGAGACAGAAGGTAATCTGGCTTTGGGCTTCTGTTGTTCAGCAATAATTTACTGTATCACCAATGTAATGTTGAACCAGACAGAGAGAAAGTCTCTGTCAGTCGATTCCTCTGTTGACATTTTTCCAAGCTAAAATTGTAGGCATAGATGGGAGAGAGAGAGTTTGGGTCTGGGAACCCACACCACTATGAACACTCAAACAGCAAAGCAGATCTCATGGGCATCTGAATCAACCCAAATGACCCACTTCTACTGTAGCCTTCCCAGGGGTGTCCAGGCTAACCAAGCCTTCCCAGGGGTGTCCAGGCTAACCAGGCCTTCCCAGGGGTGTCCAGGCTAACCAGGCCTTCCCAGGGGTGTCCAGGCTAACCAGGCCTTCCCAGGGGTGTCCAGGCTAACCAGGCCTTACCAGGGGTGTCCAGGCTAACCAGGCCTTCCCAGGGGTGTCCAGGCTAACCAAGCCTTCCCAGGGGTGTCCAGGCTAACCAGGCCTTCCCAGGGGTGTCCAGGCTAACCAGGCCTTACCAGGGGTGTCCAGGCTAACCAGGCCTTCCCAGGGGTGTCCAGGCTAACCAGGCCTTCCCAGGGGTGTCCAGGCTAACCAGGCCTTCCCAGGGGTTTTACACCTTTATTTAACTAGACAAGTCAGTTAAAGAACACATTCTTATGTACAATGATAGCCTGGGAACGGTGCGTTAACTGCCTTATTCATGGGCAGAACGACAGATTTTTACCTTGTCAGCTCAGGGATTCAATCTTGCAACCTTACGGTTAACTAGTCCAACGCTTTAACCACCTGCCTCACGATGAGCCTGCCTGTCACATGAATGGAGTAAGAAGCCAAGGTAAGTTGCTAGCTAGCATTAAACTTATCTTATAAAAAACAATAAATCATAATCACACATGGTTGATGATATTACTAGTTTATCTAGCGTGTCCTGCATTTTATATAATCGATGCGGTGTTAATGACCTAAGGCTCGTATTTCTGTGTGTTATTGTGTTCTGATTAAGTCTATGATTTGATAGAGCAGTCTCACTGAGCGATGATAGGCACCAGCAGGCTCGTAAGCATTCATTCAAACAGCACTTTCGTGCGTTTTGCCAGCAGCTCTTCACAATGCTTCAAGCATTGCGCTGTTTATGACTTCAAGCCTATCAACTCCCGAGATTAGGCTGGTGTAACCGATGTGAAATGGCTAGCTAGTTAGCGGTTTGAACGCTAATAACGTTTCAAACGTCACTGAGACTTGGAGTAGTTGTTCCCTTTGCTCTGCAAGGGCCGCGGCTTTTGTGGAGCGATGGGTAACGCTGCTTCGAGGGTGGCTGTTGTCGATGTGCTCCTGGTTCGAGCCCAGGCAGCGACGAGGAGAGGGTTGGAAGCTATACTAGTACACTGGCAATACTAAAGTGCCTAAAAGAACATCCAATAGTCAAAGGTAAATGAAATACAAATGGTATAGAAAGAATTAGTCCTACAACAACTACAACCTTAAAACCTCTTACCTTGGAATATTGAAGTCTCATCTTAAAAGGAACCACCAGCTTTCATATGTTCTCATGTTCTGAGCAAGGAACTTAAATGTTAGCTTTCTTACATAGCACATATTGCACTTTTACTTTCTTCTCCAACACTTTGTTTTTGCATTATTTAAACCAAATTGATCATGTTTCATTATTTATTTGAGACTAAATTGATTTTATTGGTGTATTATATTAAGTTAAAATAAGTGTTCATTCAGTACTGTTGTAATTGTCATTATTACAAATAAATAAATAACATCGGCCGATTAATCGGTATCGGCTTTTTTGGTCCTCCAATAATCGGTGAAAAATTGATGAAAAATCATAATCGGTCGACCTCTAGTCTAGGCTAACCAAGATAGTAAGGATTTTATAGTTTCCTTTTGTCATCAAGGCTTCTGGATCTGCCAACTGCTCATGTGGACAGGAGAATGCTATCGTCCCGAAGGCTGTCCCATGATCTACTGTCCCAATAAGGTGGTGAAGCTCTAGTTTACACTGAGTGTCTGTGACTCCCATCACCTCCTTCTCCTCATTTCTCTCTTTCACCTTCATCCCCAGAAAGGAGCAGCAGCAGCAGTGAATTGATTTCTGCAGGTTAGACCCGGACAGACACACCTTCTGTACAGGATTAATGGGAGGCTGTTCTGTGTCCACCAGGTAGAAGTGATAACCTCCTGGTTCCTCAGCCAGATAGAGGCCCTTTCCAGCCTCAGTGACGGGCCAGCCAAGCCACTTAGCATTGCTGACAGCCTGACTAGACAACAAGTGTAGCCCTTACAGTGAAATGCTCACTGTCAAGCCCTTAACCAACAAGGCAGTTAAGAAAATCAAGAAAAACAAATAATTACAGAGCAGCAGTAAAAAACAATAGCGGGGCTACAATATTGGTAGCCTAGTGGTTAGAGCGTTGGACTATTAACCAAAAGGTTGCATGATCAAATCCCTGAGCTGACAAGGTAAAAATATGGCGTTCTGCCCCTGAACAAGTCAAAGTGTGTTCCTAGGCTGTCATTGAAATTAAGAAACTGTTCTTAACTGACTTGTCTAGTTAAATAAAGATACAATAAAAATATACAGGGGGTACCAGTACAGAGTCAACGTGGAGGCTATATACAGGGGGTACCAGTACATAGTCAATATGGAGGCTATAAAGAGGGGGTACCAGTTCAGAGTCCATGTGTCAATGTGCGGGGGGACCGGTGTTGAGGTAGTTGAGATAATTATGTACACACAGGTAGGGTTATTAAAGTGGCTATGAATAGATGATAACAGAGAGTAGCAGCAGCATGGTGGGGGGGGGTGCAGATAGTCTGGGTAGCCATTTGATGTTCAGGAGTCTTATGTGGCTTGGGGGGATAAAAGCTGTTTAGAAGCCTATTGTACCTAGACTTGGTGCTCCGGACTTCTTTAAGAAGTACACCATGCTCAACCATACGATCAACGAGACGCTCTTCTTTAAGAAGTACACCATGCTCAACCACACGATCAACGAGACGCTCTTCTTTAAGAAGTACACCATGCTCACGATCAACATCTTCTTTAAGAAGTACACCATGCTCAACCATCCGACGACGCTCTTCTTTAAGAAGTGCACCATGCTCAACCATCCGATCAACGAGACGCTCTTCTTTAAGAAGTACACCATGCTCAACCATACGATCAACGAGACGCTCTTCTTTAAGAAGTACACCATGCTCAACCATCCGATCAACGAGACGCTCTTCTTTAAGAAGTACACCATGCTCAACCATCCGATCAACGAGACGCTCTTCTTTCAGAAGTACACCATGCTCAACGAGACGCTCTTGTTTAAGAAGTACACCATGCTCAACCATCCGATCAACGAGACGCTCTTCTTTAAGAAGTACACCATGCTCAACGAGACGCTCTTCTTTAAGAAGTACACCATGCTCAACCATCCGATCAACGAGACGCTCTTCTTAAAGAAGTACACCATGCTCAACCATCCGATCAACGAGACGCTCTTCTTTCAGAAGTACACCATGCTCAACGAGACGCTCTTGTTTAAGAAGTACACCATGCTCAACCATCCGATCAACGAGACGCTCTTCTTTAAGAAGTACACCATGCTCAACGAGACGCTCTTCTTTAAGAAGTACACCATGCTCAACCATCCGATCAACGAGACGCTCTTCTTTAAGAAGTACACCATGCTCAACGAGACGCTCTTCTTTAAGACGTACACCATGCTCAACGAGACGCTCTTCTTTAAGAAGTACACCATGCTCAACAAGACGCTCTTCTTTAAGAAGTACACCATGCTCAACCATCCGATCAACGAGACGCACTTCTTTAAGAAGTACACCATGCTCAACCATCCGATCAACGAGACGCTCTTCTTTAAGAAGTACACCATGCAAATGCAGCGTGGTGGTTATTGATGTTCTTTAATAAAGGAACTCGACATGAAATAACTAACAAAACAATAAATGTGCGAAAACCTAAACAGTCCTATCTGGTGCAAACACAGAGACAGGAACAATCACCCACAAACACACAGTGAAACCCAGGCTACCTAAATATGGTTCCCAATCAGAGACAATGACTAACACCTGCCTCTGATTGAGAACCATATCAGGCCAGACATAGAAATAGACAAACAAGACATCCAACATAGAATGCCCACTCAGATCACACCCTGACCAACCAAAACATAGAAACATACAAAGCAAACTATGGTCAGGGTGTGACAAAGGGACGACGTCCCCATGTGCCATCTCGCCAAAACCAGGGCAATTCTGACAATAAATACAATATACGTAGAAAGTAGAAAAAGGCAAACAACCAAGTAAAGGTCACCAGAAAGAAAACACATCTAACTCCAGACAACTCTCACATTCACTCATACAATTCCCAGCACGCACCAAACACTCCCAGCATGCAGAGAGAGAGAGAGAGAGATGGAGAGAGACAGAGACAGAGAGACAGAGAGAGACATACAAAGAGAGAGAGGAGACAGAGAGACAGAGAGAGGGACATACAAAGAGAAGAGAGAGAGAGAGAGACATACAAGGAGAGAGAGGAGACCGAGAGAGAGAGAGGAGTGACAGACAGACAAAGAGGGAGAGAGAGAGAGAGAGAGAGAGAGAGAGAGAGAGAGAGAGAGAGCCTGTCCCCTGTAGACTATCAGAGTTAGCAGACAATGACAGGACAGGTATTGACATGGAAGTAAGCTTGGGGAGAGGTATAGCAGATGGCCACATGTAACCACGGGAAAGAGGAAATACCTGTGTTCAATCTTGCAGACAGGACGTTTAAAGTCTTTTGTTCCACAGATACACACAGCTGGACTTCTCACAGGCTTTTATTCCACCTCTCTTTTAAAAGGAGGGGAGAAATCGATGAGTTGGGAGTATTCTATGTCCTCTTGTGTCTAGTATCCATCCATCCATGTCTCACATCAGGAAGGGTGCCTGTCAATAACTCAGGAGGTGAATTCATTCAGCTCGCTTCCATGAATTCATAGCCTGGCCTTTCCTTCATCCAGCAGAGCCTATCAGAGCCTTCATCCACCAGAGCCTATTAGAGCCTTCTACCATCAAAGCCTATCAGAGCCCATTAGAGCCTTTTGTTTATATTTATTTTTTATTTCACATTAATTTTGACAGGGAAGACATATTGCAACCTAGGTGTCTTTTCCAAATGCACCCTGTATAATACAATATAAAATACACATTAAACACAATATATATATTGTATGCAGTGCATTTGAAAAGTATTCAGACCCCTGGCAGGTAGGAGCGTTGGGCCAGTATCTGAAAGGTTGCTGGATGGAATTTCTGAGCTGATTTCAATTAAGGCAGCCCTCCGCACCTCTCTGACACAGAGGGGTCGGGTTAAATGCGGAAGACGCATTTCAGTTGAACGCATCCAGGTGTACAACTGATTAGGTATCATCTTATTCCCCTATCTTACCCCATAATGACATCATATGACATCACAATACCCCATAAGGACATCACAATACCCCATAATGCCATCACAATACCCCATAATGACATCACAATACCCCATAATGACATCACAATACATAATGACCACAATATAATGACATCACAATACCCCATAATGACATCACAATACCCCATAATGACATCACAATACCCCATAATGACATCACAATACCCCATAATGACATCACAATACCCCATAAGGACATCACAATACCCCATAATGACATCACAATACCCCATAAGGACATCACAATACCCCCAAAATGATAAAGTTATTTTTTTTTTTAGTTTTAGTTTTATTGAAATTCTTTGCACATTTATTAAAATAAAAACTGAAATATCACATTTACGTAATTATTCAGACCCTTTACTCAGTACTTTGTTGAAGCACCTTTGGCAATGAATCTTATTGGGTATACCATACAAGCTTGGCACACCTGTACTTGGGAAGTTTCTCCCATTCTTCTCTGCAGATCCTCTCAAGCTCTGTCAGGTTCTCTTGGAGCTCCATGGACAATTCCTTCAAACAGTTTTTGCTCTGACATGGACTATCAACTGTGGGACCTTATATAGACAGGTCTGTGCCTTCCCAAATCATGTCAAATCAATTGAATTTACCACAGGTAGACTCCAATCAAGTTGTATAAACATCTCAAGGATGTTTGTTATATCTGGAGTACTTCTCCTGTCCAATTCGGTGTTCTGTGTGAATCTAAGTGTGCGTTCTCTAATTCTCTCCTTCTCTCTCTCTTTCTCTCTCTCGGAGGACCTGAGCCCTAGGACCATGCCCCAGGACTACCTGACATGATGACTCCTTGCTGTCCCCAGTCCACCTGGCCGTGCTGCTGCTCCAGTTTCAACTGTTCTGCCTAATTATTATTCAACCATGCCATTTGAACATCTTGGCCATGTTCTGTTATAATCT